>NW_009953579.1:16828-39748 GCF_000747805.2 Chaetura pelagica | reverse complement strand
CTTTCCCTAGTGATTACATATTTTAATAGTTTGGGTTGCTCTTTTTTTTGCAGACATAGTTACAGTTTAAGAATGAAGAATACAAAATTTCCTGTTGCTGCTGTATCTTTAACTTCAAGGTCAGCAAGCTGCTCACTAAATGAGTTCAATAGCAATATTTTAATAACCATATTTTAGTGAAGATATAATCATAACAAGGCCTGCCTCTGTGTAAGGCATTAGGTTATGAATCAGGGCATTTATATATATTTTTGTATGTGCTACTGATCTTGCACATGTGACTGTTGGCAAGTCATCTTACTTAACTGCACCCCTACTCTTCCTCCAACTCCATGCCAATCCATTTATTAGGGTAGGGACTGCTTCTCATATGAATGTACTATCCCAAGCAGAACTGGCCTTCATTTTAGCTACAGTCTGTAGAAGTTACTGTAGTAGAAATATCAAATGACCTCCAGGGGACACAATGAAAGGATGTCAATTCTGGAAAACTGGCTGCCGAAACAGAAATTGCTTTGTGCAAAGACTTTAGTCAAATCTCTACTAATATATATAGGGCAGCTACAGTTTCAAGATACAGTTCCCAAATCTTAATGATTTTGGATACAGCAAGAAAGATGAAGAGTTGCATTATGAAATTTTGCAAGTAGGCGGTAACCCACCATGAACATTTGCTCACTGCAAGACAACAACATGATGTTGAAGTACTGTATTTTAAAAAGTCCAGTAATTTCTCTTCCTGCTGTGGGTTTGGATATACTAAAACTAAGCCTGCTTTTGGCTGTACTTAATTTAGTTCAGAAATAATAGGATCTGTGCTTTCCACACAGATTTTTCTGCTCTAATCCTTCTGCTATGATTGCAGCTGAACTTTCCATTTGCTCAGGCTGCTAAGTACTGTAGAAAAGCTTTCCAAATACCTCATGGGTGACCTTATGCCACTGCTCATTTTAATCCCTCACATGTATTCAATTTTTCACGGACAACTAAAGGACAAATAAAACTCCTTTTTTTCTCTGTTCCTGTTCTGCTACGAGTTACAAAAGGAGTTAACATAGCTCGTAGTAAAACAAACATGGATTCTTCTTTTACACAAGTTCCAGGTCTTTGCTCAGAGACACAAATTTGTATCAATGAAATAAATATGCATGTAGGTTCAGTCCTAACCTTGATTATACAAAGACTTAGGATCTAACACTGCAAAGGTACTGCCTGATTAGAAGACAGCAGTGTGAAACTCTCTCTCAGTCTCTCACTGCAAGAAACACATTGAACTTTGATAACCATATTTGCTTCTTCTTGGCAAATCTAGTATTATCTTTGAGCTAGTCTGCAGGCAAATTTAGTCTACTAAAGACCACTCAATTTTTAATCATATAACATTTGCAAGGCATTCATACCAGCTAACTGTAAGGAACATGGGGACCAGACTTAGTGATGTGGCTGAATGCTACAGACAACTGCAGAGAATTCAGGTGGGAGCAGTAAAAATTACAAAAAGTTTGAGTTCAGGAAAAATGAAGTGACTTCATGTCCAATTTAGGAAAAAAAACATGTATTACTGCTTATTGCTGATTAAGCAACTTTTTAAAGCAATAAAAGCAGTAATACAGTTGAGAAAAGCTTCAGGCTTTACACAGATGGGAAGTGAGAGGGGTGCAGCAAGATCTACTACAGAGTGAGGAACTACAATTTGCAGCAGTTTCTCTGGTCAGATCCACATGTTTGATAAACTCTCATCATTTACAGCTTTACTTATTTGTGAAAGTAGAATAATGTAAGTCTATTCGTAGCTTTCAAGAATTACATTCACAGACATTGCCACCTACTAACAATGGTTAAAGTGGGGAGGGAAATGTGCAATTAATTTTGATGCAGCATAAACACAGCTGACAACATAAGTTGCTTTCTTTTTTCCATGCCAAATTTCATGGAATTTAAAGTAGATTCTTCATGCTTTTTGCTGAACTGTGGCATTCAATTAATATTTTGAGGGGTCTGGAGTCGAAGTATGGGCAGTTCTTCCTACCCTCTTCTTTCCTCTTGGATGCTGTATTATAATTATACCACAGGTTTTGGATATTATTTCCGTAGTTATTCTTCTCCCCCTAACCCTACAAGTCAAGAGATAATTTCAGACCAAACGTAGCTATTATACAGTACCTGCGTGGTGTGCAGTCCTCATACGGAGGGACGATGACAACCTTCACTGTTACTGATGTTCTCAGAAGATCAATCATTTGCTCATGGCTCAGAGTGGCTACAGCCACTTTGCAGATTTCCACCAGTCGGCTGCCCTGGCGCAGTCCCGCCTGCCACGCGTAGCCGTAGGGCTCAACATCTGCCACAATGCCTTCATAGTTCACATGGAAACCAAGCTGACCCAGACCATTCCTACGCAGAGTCATCTCCACTGTTTCACAGCCCTTAGTCACAAGCTGGGAATTGAAATGGAGACAGAATTTAGCGCACGGAGAGAACTTCAGTGCTAATAGAGGTTTAAGGGCTCCACTTTTGTACAGTCAGTCACCTCCCAAGACAATGGTGAGAGACAACTGAAGAATATATATAACACAGTTCTGGGTATTTAATCAGCTGAAATGGGTCTCATCACTCAAACCAGTTTTTCCAGTAGAGTATGGTTACCCAAGTTCTGCCTTGAATTTTTTACCGAAATCAAAGGAATTTTAGAAGATTCATGGCAGCACACAACAGGAAAACACATGGAGTTACACAAGCATTTCTATCTTTTACACGTCAGTAACTGAAAAATCATTCTACATTTCTAGCTGTTTCAGTAACCTGCAAGATTACTTTCAGTCACAATTTGGTGGGATGCAGCTACAAAGGACAGTGAACTGGGGTCTATGCCAACTCTTCTATGTACCATGTGCATGAATACTGTGTCAAGAGCAATTTAACAGGGCCTGGTTTTCCCTTTTTCCTGGTCGTTATATAACTACAGTTGTGAAATTACAGGAAAGGCAGTGAAACATTACACATCCTTGCATAACTTAATTGGATAAAAAAATCAGCAGAGACAGATGTTTCATAGACAGATACCATGATTCACTGCAATTTTAGTTTATCACATGCACTCAGAATATCTGAAGATTGCAGTAGGGACTGGGACTGCACCCTGCTGGTACCATAATAAGTGAGTCTCAAAGACATTACAACTTAATTTGAAACAAGATACAACAAGCCTATAAAACAGAGAAGGGCAAGGAAAATAAGGCAAAGAAATAAGGTGGTACTTCTGTATTTATTCTGTGGGAGGAATTTATGCATCTGAAGGCCCTGCTTCTTTTAATTTTGTTTTAGATATGGACACATTTTAGATATTGACACAATCAGCAGAAGTTGGCTGATAAAAGTGAAAGCAATATTGAATTTTGAGAAATAAAAGCAGGGCAGTCCTTACAGATTTAATGATAAACAACTAGAATAGTTTTAAGGTTCTCAAGTATCACTTAAACAGAAGCCTTACTTGGTGGTGGGGCAAGAGAAGAAAGCAAAGAAGTGGAACCAAACAAGAGAATAAAATCTAACCTCCAGCCTTTTGACGATCTCTTTGATATCATCAATGTTGCTGATGAAGCTCTCCAAAGAAACACATTCACCTCTCTCATAGAATATTTTTATATTTGTGTCCGTTGAAGTCCACCCTATCACATCTCGACAGGAGCAGTTGAACACCACGCTTTTTGTGTCCTGTTCAATGAGGACTACAAACTCATTAGAGATGCCTAGGAGACAGTCTATTTCCATACCCTTGCTATAGTCTTTTGCATGAACACTCCATACAATAGCACCAGAACTATATATCTCTGCTCCTGGATAAGGCTTGGACTTTTCTTTCTTCTTAGAAGCAAGTGAGATGAAGGGGAACTTGCCAGAAGGGTCAATAGGTGTGTTGGTGACATTCTTCTCTGCCAAATCTTTCAAGTACTCTTGACGCGTCCTGGTGGCCATCGCACGAAACTTTTCTGACTTATGAGCAGCATTCTCTGCATTAATGACTTTGGCTAGCAAGAAGTCCCTGAACACATTTGATTTAGGAAACGTGACACCTTTAGGAATAGGTGGTCCAAAGGATGGTACATCTCTGGATCTTGTCACAGCAACACTGAAAGAAATAAAAGGAAGAAGTAGAGTGCTTCACTATATGCAAATTCAGCAGTTTTTGGAATACAGAAAACACATTTCCTTTTTTCCTTAGCTTCTCAATTTTTCTCTCCTGCTCTCAGCAATACGCCCATATTTACATTTTAATCCCACCAGTGTGGAGATCATAATCCCCTTACTGTATAAACAGAAGGCCACCTATTTTTGCATCGAGGCATTTTAAGCCACCCTCAGTACCACAGCTTAATGAGTTTTTCAAGTGCAAAACTGTGCTTTCCTGATGAAGTAATTACCCATGTATGGTAGTTTTTAATTTTGTGTGGTTTTACTATGAACAGGAAATTTCTGATACACACTATTACAAAGGTTAGCTTACAGTTTAGCTACCTAAAGCCAAAAGGCTCGCCTGAAAGCAATGTGAAGTGTATGATCAACTCTAAAAACACAGATAAAATGGATACATTAAAAAGATAAAGACAATAAGGTCACCTCACAAGGTCAGTTTCACTGTAAGAATACCTTCTGGTGGCTGAACACATACATACCTCATACTACTGATTGGTTCAGATTTTTAGATCAAAAATTGCACTAGTTGATATTGCATGCTTGTGACAGAAGCAGACTCCAGAAACACTAGAAACAAGAAGTTTGTAGGAACTTTGGAGATATTTATGAGAAGCAAATGCTTTCTTTTTCAACTCTTCCTTTTAGCTTCCATACGAAGTGGCAGAATGACATTAAGACTGCATTAGGCAATGCCAACAAGTTCTGCTGTTCTCCCTGGTCAGGTCTCCTTTGACACGGAGCAGACACGAGCTGTTTGGTGCCACTGAAGACCTGTCACTTCAGGCCAGTGTCTCTCACTCAGCAGCCTGTCCTAAAAGACTGACAACTGTACTGCAACTGTTCTGTGACAAGAAATGCTCCAGCAGCCCCTATCTAATTTGCCCCACTTCTATAACTACATCTGAAAAAGCACTAATTTTGAGCAACACAGCATGGTAACAGTTTCATACAGAAAAAGATGATGGTACTTTTACACTAGAAATGAATGTTCATTTGGAAGGCTGGCTAGCATTATTTTAACACTTTGTTCTAACTTTTCTGAATCCTTAAACATAACCAGAGAAATTATTCCCCAGAAAATCAATTAACTGAGACTGCAGAAACACTATAGAGTGTGCAGAGAAGAGGGGCACACAGGAATACCCAAAATAAAAATTAAGTCACCCAATCTTCTGGTTTTGGGTGGTGGGTGGGTTTTTTGTTTTGATTTTGTTGGTTTTTTAAAATAAAAATATTATCTGGCAACTGATACTGGAAGATGGCATTTACTGTCATATTTCCTTCAAATGTATGCCAATATATCTAAAGGTATGCAACAGGGGGTGCTCAAGATACAGTCATCTGACTCTTGATCATCTTCAGTGGTCCTGAAGTGTCTGTTACTAAGAGATAGAAGCCTAAGCGTTAAACACAATTACTGAACACAATTAAAAACTACCACTGACATTTTATTTGGTTAGGCTTTCAATATTACAAATTACAGGGTTAAGTATTTAATCATTAACATATGCTAGAGTAGTTTAAAAAAGGATGCTGATAGAGAAGCCAGACTTTTGAAACACTGTTTATCTTAGTTGAGAGGCAGAATCTCTGGCCAAGACAGTGCATGATTTTTCCCTTTTATGTAGTTTTTAATATAAATTCCAGTATATTTTTATGCTATATGGCTTCCTGTTCTGTCTAGAATTATGAATCTATGAAACTGTTCCAAATAATTCAGTGAAAAGAGGTCAAAATTTACTTGGAAAAGTTTCCTAGAAAAACTTTTCATAAAGGAATTCTATAAATGAAATCAAATGTTTGTACTGGGAGGGCAGGGAGATATTAATCTTTAAAGACACAAAACATAAAAGCTCTGGCTGTCTCCTATATCAAAATGAACATTGACACTCTCACTTTTTTTCCATACCTGCTCTCTCCCCCCTTTAAATTTAAACCTGTAGTATTACTAAAGCTGAAATTCTCATATTCTGTTTGGTAACAGTAACCAGTAAGGTTCCAGCCCTCCTAGTTGTGAACACTTGAAAAATTGAAGCAATTCAGAAGCCTGAAGGCCTGAAATAGAACCCCGAGGTATTTACATTTATTGAAGTATAACAAGTATAAATCTTTCCTATGGTTTTTAAAAGGCAGAAATTGAAATTATGCATTAAGATAGTTTTAAATTAATAACCAAAAGCAGATCATTCTCTGTGTTTCCAATTCAAACAGAAAATACATCTGTAGCCCTTTGTGGATATACTTCCTGCTTTACATTTACTTCAGAACCAGATTCTGTACAGAGTAAGAGCTGAAACACATCTCCAAGTTTAAGAACAAACTATACTCACACAAATCATGTAGCAGCGCAATCTGTCAGAAAGTTGCCTTAAAATAAGTATCAACATGAACACACCTTCTCCAGGAAAGTTTAATACATGTGCAAAGGTTTTCACTGTCTTTATTTTAAAAATGGAATATAAGCTCAGAGCAAAACAGAAATACCCTTCTAGCATACTCTTAAAGAAGAGAATAAAAAGGAAGTGAGAATGGATTTTAAAAATCATTAACAAATGTTTCGGTTTATGTATGTGTGAGTGTACACACATACTGACAGCACTGACTTCCTCACTGGGTGTTTCCTTTACATACTCATGCGTGTCTAATTACTTTTAAAAAAACGTTTTGCATTCACATGGCTCAAAATCTCCTCGACCCCCCTATTTCATCATGTTTCCCTATTGAGAATTTAAAAAGGGAATGGCACCGCCCCTCCACACTCAGATTCCATGTTTCCAGTGCAACCAGTGATAGCTACCTGTAACAAACGCTGTCAGTGCAGGGA
Source organism: Chaetura pelagica (assembly GCF_000747805.2). Taxonomy (NCBI): domain Eukaryota; kingdom Metazoa; phylum Chordata; class Aves; order Apodiformes; family Apodidae; genus Chaetura; species Chaetura pelagica. The sequence goes on along the minus strand of NW_009953579.1, from coordinate 32,730 downwards.
CCATGCACTCTCACAATGACAAAGACGTGCTGGAAGTGGGATCGAATGTTCTTTGGGCTGAAGGGTTGTGCTCCAGGCTCTTGGAATACTATTGTCACAATATCATTTCCAATATGTCGTTTTCTCAGAAGCTTTACCAAAAAGAGATGCAAAGGTTAAAACAGAGACTTTTCACAATTTTCAATTATTTATTTCTCATTATTATAAATAACTGTTGTTCAAGTTTTGATTCCAATTGACACTTCAAGCTGAAAACTGAAACAGTTGAGGGTTTATATGACAAGTACCAGGATGTTAGTTATTCATCTAATAAGTTTCAGGCATGGGGATATTAAAACCAATTTCATTTCTACATGTAACATACAGGAAGATCTTGTTAGGGAAAATGTTACACTAAACAAAGGGGAAAATAATTGTCATTGTCCTTAAGACATGCTATAAAAATTAGATGGTAGGCTTCTTTCAGTAAATCCAAGACTACAGTATAAGAGAAAGGTAAACTACAAAGTAGTATAACATTTCATGTACAAAAACAAACTACAATGAATGCTGTACTATCTTCTGTTGTTAAAGGAATTTCTATTTTATCTGCAGAAAAACAAAATAACATCATTTCTAGAGGGAAACTGACATCACACACAAGATGGCCTAGTATTAACAAGATCAGGTAGTTCAGAGTAAAAAAGCAGGTCAGCTTAAATATCTCTTCAGTATAATAAAAAAACAATAATTAATACAAAGAAAGGATTTTGTGTTGTGTCTTCCTGTGTAGTGTGCTGGACCACCCACAGGTCACCTCTGATTTTGTGCATATTAAAATTTGCTAAATGCAATCCTTAAAGTGCAACAGACTTTGCTGCAGAAGGTTGAACATAACATTAAATACACTATGGTCCTTTTGACATAAGATACAAACTCTTATTTATGTAACACAGATCTGCTACTGACATGATTGTATAATATTTTCAATACAAGTTTCAGTAAATAATGCATAATTAAATAGAAAACAGTCCTATGGAGAAAAATCTACCTGTGATGCACCTACAACGATCTGCTTTGCTCATTTTCCTGACACAGAGATGACCAGTTTTATTTTTGGTACTTTTGATTCTTTAAATGTTCTCTTTGCTAGTTAAAAAAATTAAAGTTGTCACAAGCATTTAAGAGTTCAGCTACTTTCAAAATAGAGGAAAGTCTAAATAGGTATGGTCCATCTTACCTGTTGCTTGTTGTTTGGAGTATATGGCAACATAGTGGAAACATGGAACATGATTTCATAGTCCTTGTATGTGGTGTATAGAGAGTGAGTACCTGTTGAATCAGCTTCAGTTAAGAAAAAAGAGAAAATAAATGCATTAAAAAAAAATAAAAAACAAGGTTTCATTATCATAAAAGAAAATCATCAGGCAAGACAAGAATTCCTAGCCATCCTTGATCCCAGCTGAAATCAGTCAGCAAGTAAAAACTTACCTTTTCACCTGCCAAAGTAAATGACACACATAGATGGCACGTATAATTGTGCATACTCTTCCCAATGAAGAACTTTTTAGGAATAGGGAATTTATACCAGAAAACCCTGCAGAAAGCCTATTTAAGAATAACAAATGATAAAGTCTGAAATAATTTTCAGACACCACCCAATTATCTCAGGCTGATTGGAAGGAAACTGAACTGAGGAATGTGAAAAGGACTTCAGAAAAGAAGGTAGACAGACACTGCAAATGAATGCTATTATCTCATGCATAATTAAATATCAACGAGCATATAATCCACAATATATGAAAGAGCCGAATGGGTTCTTTTAAACATAAATATCAGGACTCTAAGTTGACTGTAGTAACATCAGACAGAACCTTTACTGAAGCAGGTGCTTTATGAGTAGGAGCAGTCAAAAACCCAGATAGGATGCTAGCATGCTTAAAGCTGATGACGGGAAAAGCCCACAACAATGACATTATGATGCTGGCACAGTAATCAAAGGTACTCTCACCTGTTTTGGGTTCTGGTCACCCTATTTTAAAAGTTATAGAAGAAAGAGAAGGGATCCAGAAACGGGTCACAAACATAATTATACGTGGATGGTGAGACTTCCATGTGGAGAGAATATGATAAAAACTAGGATTATGAAGTTTAGAAGGAAAAAAAGAAGAGGGGATATTATTAAAGTTCACAAGGTGTTGAAGACAACACTTGATTACAGACAAATTGGGAACTTCTATTTTTACTTTTTCTTTCTCAAAAAACCCAAAAAAGACCTCAAAAAATGTTCCATTAATTTAAATAGTAATGTGTTTAAAGCTGAAATAATAAATATATTCTATTAAATATAACTGCTGTCCACAGTGCAAAGAGCCTGGTTTCAAACAGAATTTTAAAAATAACTAGATTCATGTATGGAAAAGAGCATCCTGGTTATTTCAAGTTATATAAACATGCTACTATGTTATCTAATCCCAGCTATTTATGTTAATGTATTTTGAAAAGTTGTTAAATACTACATCTTGTCATTTTTTATTAGCAGAGAGTTCATGTTACTAAGGTGATATTAGCTCCGGCATTTGTGAGGCACTTACAATGCCAATAAATACACAGTTTATTTACCCATATTTTTGGGTATAAGCTTTGACAAGAAGTTTTCATTTTCTGTCAAATTTGGAATAATAAAATAGAGGTAGCTTTGCCATAAATTAAAAACCACAATATCATCCATAAAATGAAATGGGGAACTTTCTATACTATAGCTGCATAGGTATTTTGCGCTTCCAAATAATCTATGTAGAATAAAATGGGAATAAGAACAAAAAAAATTTGCTTAGAATCTTATTCTTAAAAAAAATCTCAGTTTATGTTTCAATGACATTGGGCTCTCTTTTGCAGTACTCAAACTGCTAAATATCTTACTTTTAATGCCAATTACAACAGCAGAGCAGCTGACGTGAAACTGTTTAATCTTGCACTCAGTTCACAGCAGCCTTTATGATCTACCTGATCATTACACAATGGACACTGAAGGAGGCTGATGAACCTGAAAAGTCATGTGAACATCAACATAACTCCGTACTAGCTTTTTTTTGTTGTTTAACAGTAAGCATGCTAATTTGTATAGGAACCTTCAGAAATAAGAGTATACAAAAATACATTATTAGAGCATTTAACAGGCTGCCCAGTGAAGCTGTGGATACCCCCTCCCTGGAAGTGTTCAAGGTCAAGCTGGATGGAGCTTTGAGCAACCTGGTCTACTGGGAGGTGTCCCTGCCCATGGCAGGAGGGTTGGAACTAGATGATCTTTCAGGTCCCTTCCAATCCAAACGATTCTATGATTCTATGAAAAATATTACAAAGAACTGGAAAGTGGGAGCAGGTACAAAAAGAAAACAAGGCGGGTAAGAAGAAAGACAGAGGAAGGAAGGCCCCAAAGGAGGGAAGGGGCCCAAAAGGGGTGAAAAGGAAGAGGAATAGTAAAGCAATTCTAACAAATAATATGGTAGAACACCATCTATGCACTTAAGCCAAACTTTGAACTTTCCTGGATTAACTTCATTTTAGGCAGAAGAGAGAGCTTTACTGAGAACAGCACTGGTTCTGTAAACCAAGTAATACATCTACAATCTGAATTACACATTTCATAATTCCACCAATTATTTGCAAGTACTTCACAGATTAAATGTCATCTGCCCAAGGTGTTCCTGCTGCAGCAGGAGGGTTAGACTCGATGCTCTTCAGAGGTCCCTTCCAAGCCCTATGATTCCATGACTCTATGCAATCCCTGTTACTCAAATCCAGCTAATGAACAGAAGTCTGTATCCACTACAGACTGTTGACCTTTCTTGTCATTTTTCTTACGAGTCCAGAATACTTTTTTCTGAAGCACAACACAATAATTACATGTGTTTGCTTTAAATCAAACCACTGTCATTTATCATCTTTGTCAGTGACATGGACAGTGCAATTGAGTGCACCCTCAGCAAGTTTGCTGATGACATCAAACTGAGTGGTGTGGTTGACATGCTGGAGGGAAGGGATACCATCCAGAGGTACCTTGACAGGCTTGAGAGGTAGGCCCATGCCAACCTCATGAAGTTCAACAAGCACAAGGTCATGCATCTGGACTGGGGCAACCCCAAGCACAAATACAGACTGGGCAGAGAATGGACTGAGAACAACCTTGAGAAGGACCTCGGGGTGTTGGTCAATTAAAAGCTCAACATGAGTCAGCAATGTGCACCTGCAGCCCAGAAATCCAACTGTGTCTTGGAATGCATCAAAAGAAGCTTCGCCAGCAGGCCAAGGGAGGTGATCCTGCCCCTCTACTCCGTGCTCATGAGACACCACCGGGAGTACTGTGTCCAATTCTGGAGCCCCCAACACAGGAAGGACATAGAGCTCTTGGAGCAAGTCCAGAGGAGGGACATGAAGATGATCAGAGGGCTGGAGCAGCTCTCCTATGAAGACAGGGTGAGAGAGTTTGGGCTGTTTGGCCTGGAGAAGAGAAGGCTCCAATAAGACCTTATAGCAGCCCTCCAGTATCTATCTACAGGAAAGCTGGGGAGGGACTTTTTATCAGGGTGTGTAGTGATAAGACAAGGGGTAATGGTTTTAAGCTGGAAGAGGGTAGATTTAGGTTAGATGTTAGGAAAAAATTCTTTACTGTTAGGGTGGTGAGACAACAGAACAGATTGCTCAGGGAGGTTGTGGCTGCCCTCTCCCTGGAAGTGTTCAAGACCATGCTGGACAGGGCTTTGTGCAACCTAGTCTAGTGGAAGGTGTCCCTGCTTTTGCAGGGGAGTTGGAACTAGATGATCTCCTAGATCCCTTCTAACTCAAACCATTCTAGGATTCTATGACTGTGTGCTGGAACAATATCCAGCATTTCAAGGTCAGAACTGTAAGACAGCACTGCAATCTAGTTTGATTTACTTGTGTTTAACAGAGGTCCAAGGGATCTATGAATTCATCAGCACCTTTTTACACTGAAGATATAACCTTTGCCATCAGTTTATGGCATACCTGTTGATGCTGCCTTCTCAGTCTGGTCCCATTACTGGGTTTGATTACCTAGCTGAGGATTTATCTCATCTTTTCCTTCCACTGTTATTCACCTTTAAAAAATCACCTTATTCTTCTATACCTTCTAATGTTTCTTAGCTACTTTCACGAGTGTCTTAACATACTCCCATATTAAGTCATTTTTTCCAACAGCAACAGCACTCAAAATTGTGACTGACATCAGCACTGCACCACTGATAAATTCACCTCACTGAAGGCACATGACTAGGCCAGTCTGCCTCTACAGCAGCTTCTCAAAACTGTGCACTAGAAAATTGTATAAAATCCAATATGAGTAGAAAATCCAACTTGGTGTTTCAAAGAAAAACATGTTGCAAGAAATTGTAGGAAAAGAAAAAATAAATTATACTGAGACAGGAGAAGGAACATCCATTGCTACAAACTGCCACTATGCTCACAAATAAAGGCACAAGAACAAAGTGTTTCAGAACTTAATGTTTTCCCAGCTAACCTTGCCCTGCCTTATTTCTAGTTTCTCCTAGTTATCAGCACAAATTCAGTACTTGTCAGACCTGCTCCTTTCTCTTATGCACAAGGATTACACCAAGCACCTGTGTTCAACTTGTGTAATATCCCAATAATTTTCAGACACTATTTCCAAGGACAGAATCCTGTATTTTTTAACATACAAAAGTATATGTGTAACACAAAGAAACAGAACTTTTCCCCAGTCCTGCTCCTTAAGCAATAAAAGAACCTTGGACCTTCCTTAGCTATTGGTCTTCTAGTGAGTATCTCAGACCCAACAGTAAGCTTATTCTTCCTTCTATGTGGTTGAAAATATGTTAAGTAGTGCAAGTTAAGAATGTAATCTATCTGCATTATTTCATTAGAAACATCAGGGTTGACTGACAAACCCTAAATTAAATGTCAATTTTAAGTCTATTCAGTTCCGAGAACTTTTCATCTATTTAATATTTTCTGTGCTGTTTTTATATCGTTTCCATGTCTTAACCAAAAAGTTATGCACTGACAACACCTAATACAGATGTCTACCATTATTAACTAAATTTATAATCTCATTAAATAGATAATACATGCACTCCTACAACTTGCAATAATTAATCTCCTTAATTTCTAGCCACTCTACCACTCTGCTGGACACACAAGCCAGGTTACCAGATCTAGCATTATCCAGTTGATCCCATTTATCCATTAAAAATATTGAGAAGGAAGACTAAGTGAAGGGGGGGGGCAGGAAAGCATACGTTATATCTACAAAATAAAGTAAAATTATTCAAGTTATAATTTGAAAGATTACTGTGATGTTTATTACTTTAATGTGATGCCCATAAGCTTCTTAGCACCTGTGGGACAGATGACATTTTCAAGCTCTATTTCCTATCCAAATTATGCAGGCTGCCAGAAGATAGACTGCTTCCCCTCTGGTAATTCTAAAAATATACAAACACAACTTCAAAAGTAGCAGCACTTTTCCACGGTGGCACTGGCAGAGATCCAAAACTAAAGTCCTTGAAGGATTCAATATTATGAAATAGGCTTTCAATCAATAGGATGCACGAGATTCCTCCTTTTATAAATTGGCTCTGTTATGGCTACTTACCAATGAGGACCCTATTTTTAAACATTTCTAAGAACTGTTCCAAAACTGCCTTTCACTAGAGCAACTGTACAACAATTTGCATAAATCAAAAATATCTTGTGAACATTTCCAGAGCACATATACAAATCAGCTTCCCTCCATGCTAACAAAAATCTTCCCTCGTGACTACATCACACATTTGCTTTCATAGGCTATGAATTATTGTCAAATGTACAGGAAGTACATTTGTAGCGTAGTTCTGACCTTTCTTGCAAGTTAATGAGGAGACATTTGTTTTTAAGAGCATCTTTGCAATCAACTGTGCTCACATTAAACAGAGTTTTAAGGCAGGAAAATTTCCTGTGTAATGAGTCCTCAAGAACTATTTCATGACAGTGACCTCTAGAAACAGAAGAGCCCAGAGCTGGAAAAGAGAGAAACTTGATTCCTACCTATAGACATACGTATTTCAACAAAACCCTATATACCCAGGTCACAGTAAAAACCACTCTCTCCTCCTCTGCAGGCCTTTCTGTGATAGGGCCAAGCCAGAAAATGCTGACTGATTACTTAGGATAGCTACTGAAGGTGCATTGCCTATCTGTATTCTGCTGCTCTCAAGACCACCTCTGATCTTTAGCATTTTGTTTACCATAAGGTGGCTTTTTTTCCCCCCCCATTTTCTATGCAGAATATGCAATAAGGGTTTCCTAAAGTAGCTCTCCAAAGAGCCTGGTGGTGTGCCCCCAAAACACTACCTTCTTTTCCACCACTTCCAGTTTGTGCTTTGCATAGAGGCAGAAAGGGAAACCTAGCACCATCAATATCAATTACTTCAGTTTGGTACCACTGTTCACATTTTCTGCTCTCTAAATCTGCTTATTAAGAGCTCCTGTATGTTGTGTAGCTATGTGTTTGCCCAGAGAGCCTGCAGAAAACATAACTCAAAAAATTTCAGATGACTTAGGAAAGACAGAATCAACTAAAGGTTTACATATGTGCCCATTCAACAGGTGCCAGATTGTACGATATAAAATCAAAACCTGACAAAATTATTTCATCAAGCCAGCAACAAGAAGGAACTCAAACATTACTGAAAAATTCTGCTGTTTAGAAAAAAATTCCAATCAAGTACTTTATGACAGTTACAATTTTCATGGGTGTATCTGAGCAGATGAATCAACTCTTACTCATACAGCATTTACATGTGCTATAAACCAGTGTGTGTGGACTGACACCAAAAAAAGGTTAGCGGTTTGGTTTGGTTTTTTTTCAGATGTCTTAAAACAAAAAAAAAAAGGGAAGTCAGGATTTTACTTTAACTACTGAAAATAACAAGGAGGTCACAATATAAATCCAGAAGCTGTGAAAGAGTATTTTCTCTGTTTTCCATACACATTTGATTTTTGACTCAGCTTATTTTTATAACTAATAAAGCAGCATTTCGGAGCTGCCGAAAGGGAAACCAAGCCCAAGAATTATTGTATAATGTATTTCCAGTACAGGCAAGAAAATGTAACAGCAAGAAACTGCCTGGTTCTCATCTGGAATCATGTAGATAATCCTAAACACTAAATCTGAAGAGACTGAATTCAAACTGGATGAGTGTAGGGGAAGGTTACCAAGTAATAGTGCAGGGAGGGCAGGGGCAGGCAGGGAGCAGAGAAATTCACACTTACCATACCAGTAAGAGAAAATTGGCTTATTAAGGGTAACATCACAAAAGCATGGCAGAGACACAACTGCAATGAGTAAATGCACTCAAGGGAGTAAATAAAACAGAGGGAATGTAAGTATTTCACCTCTAAGAAAGCAGGCTTAATGGTAAATGTGTGTGAAATAGGGATTAATTTAGTTTTGAAACCGCAGGAAATTTTATATCCCTCTGAGGAGTGATGACTAGGCTGATCAAGAATAGTATGAGAAGATGGCAATGTGAAGCCTGTAAGAATCAAGGGCACAGTAGGATGGTGGAGCACTCAAGCAGGTTACTGTACTTGTAACAGGAGACCCGTAAGAGCGCAGTTTTTGCTGCACTCAAGTTGACAAATACTTTTCAGCTTTCATGAATCAATTGCTTAACTTCCTGTGATGCAAGCAAGCAAAATAGCAAAAGATAGTCAAAGCCAAAATTTCCCTAAATATTTAAAAATAGATTTACAATTTGAATATACTGTGTGCTAGCTGATAAACAGTTATTTCACAAGCTTGATTCTAAAAGCAGGAAGTTCCTTTTATAAATACTGTCACCACCCAAGATCATCTTTCCACTGCATTTTTGTTGCAATATGTTTTACAGTTCAAGTTGATCATAACTGCCAAATTCAATTTTATTTCCATAATTCAAAAGAAAAATCACAGAGAGAGAAATACATTTGATAGCAGAAGTAAGACAAAACTGCTTAGTATAAAAAACTGCATGCAACTGACACAGCAGAAAAGCAAGAGACTGACATGTCAGAGTGGAGTTACACAGATACCTTCTCAAAAGTTTTTTGGTGACGGTCCATTAGCACATCATCAAAATTACAACATACCAACTTTATCAATTATTCTTTTGCCAATACACTGATGAGGGATTTGGAATTAGGATAATGGCTCCACATTTTTTTTGGTTGCAGCTTTAGTGATAATTTAGTACCAAATTAGAATAAAAATCCAATAATTGTCTAATAATAAAGACCATATGGGTATGGGTCAGATCACATACTTGCTGTTTTCACTTCTAATATTAAGCAGCTGTCTTCCTATAGCAAAGAAGCTATTTTTAAGAACACTCTATAAAGTAAGTTAGCAACCTTATGATGTATTTTGTTCACTTAAGGGGGAAACAAAAGGGCCTTACTCTTTGTATCCAGCTGAGCACGATACTTCTCAAATCCCTTGAGTCGAACTCGTTCTCCCAAGAGCTGAAGAAACTCTTCAAATGCCGGACCTGCTGATTCATTATTATACATTTCCTCTTCTGTGCTTTGCCCAGCTTTGCAGTACATGATACCCACCTTAAGCTGGTAGCTTAACTGCAAAGAGAAAATAATTAAAATCTTTAATTTATATAACAAGTGACGTAGCAACTTATTTATTGAATGCACTTGATATTTTTTATTAAGCCCATAATTCACAACATAAAAATACCAAATTATCAGTTTAATTTCAAATGTTAGTCTGGTTTCAAATACTCTCATTTTTTTCCACATAATTGCCTCAATGATGGCATACTTCTTCTAAAGATGTCAAAATGTTTTCTCAAGTGAAACAAACATTAATGTTCCTTATTTTCAGGAGGAAAACACTGCAGCTTGCAAATGGTGAATGTCTTGCACTGAGTCACATGGAAAGAGCTGGCTGAGTCATCCCAGCAGCTTGAGTCTCACTCTTAGGCTGGTGCCATGGTTACTATCCCACGCTAACAATTCCACGTAGAAGGGTAGGGCACAGCATGTGCTTATTTCTATAGCAAGTGACAAAATTAATATTCCCTCACTTCGAAGAGGAGACAAAAATTATTCACCTAATAGTTCATTCACTTTTTAGTAACGTTGAAAGAGTCCATGGCATTCAGCTGCCCTTCTCTAACTTAAAAACATACTAACAAAGAAAACATCTAAACTGAGAAAAGCTGCTAATACTTCAAAGATGCTGTTTACTGCCACAGACCTTCAAACACATTTGTGCTTTTTACTTCCATTTTCCCCCTAATTTGGTGTTTGATGTTCCTAATACAACAAAAACTAAAGATGCAAATAAAGTAATTTTTTACCAAACCATAACTGTGATTCACCAAAGCACACGCTTCCCACCAATTCCAAACAGATGTACACACAAAAAGGACTTCTGTGCCCTTTATGTCTGGACTACAGAAAAAGAAGTTACAGAAAGGAAGAAAGCAGCACTCACAGCCATTTACCGCCATGTCCAAAACCGGTTTCACAGGCAGGAGCTCTGACTGGCAGAGGGCAAAGGAGAGCCTTGGAATCTGTGCAGCTAGCAAAAATGCATACTTACTGCGAGGTAAACAATCTTTCCTCCCATACAAGGGTTTCTGCACAGGCTCCTTTTTAAATAAGTACCAAAATAATGAGAAAGTCTATTGAAATTGGCATGAGCTTTCCAACTTTGGGCTACAGGTCAGTAGGAAGTGAAAACAGTTCTTTGCAAGGACACTGGAAGCCAATTCATCTAAATATGCTGTGATTTGTGCTTAAGTTTCCTATCAGAGCTCATGAGACAAAATGTTATGGAACATGCTGGGATGATGATGTGACACAAGGTGAAATTATTAGATCTTATCTTATTATATTTACGATGGGATAATTAAAAAGCCCTCAGAAGTGGTCCTACTCTGTCTCTAGTTAAAATAAAAAGCCTCTGACAATTGCAACTTCACTGTATTCTTCTTTTATCACCAAGGATAAATGGTGACAGCGACAAAGTATTAACACTAGAAAAATTAGGAGGGGGGGAAAAAAGAAGGTCAAATATCAACCTGGCTTGATAAGTCCCGTTGATGAAGTTAAGCATATGTAACGAGTCACAACTCTGGGCTGTTTCTTTTTTCCCCTCCAGAACATCCCTTATTTTATCATCTGACACAATAACTACCTGACTGGCATCTCCCAAATATGTCCAAATTTTTTACAATAAAATAAAAGTACAGTACTATTTAAGCCTCAATTTTGGGTGAAGGAAATATTTTCAAGGGCATAAACATAAATGCGATCACCAGCATCCATGAGCAAACAATTATCCTCCATTGCTTTGAAAATATCAGCACAAGAGGATGATGTGAAGAGCAGAACATGCCTTCTAGCTGTGTTTTTAGATTTGCTGTAGTTAAAATTAATTCACAAGGCCAACACAAGCTGGTATTTCTAATGAAAAATAAAGTAGATCTTGGGGAAGAATGGGATGCAGTCTTCACCAGCCTCTGATAAACCTAGCATCCTTAGAAGTGTATTAACTCCAAGTAAAAGCTAAAATAGGAGATTGAAGGGTGAATTCTGCTGAGGTAAAACTTCTAGAGCAGCAGCTTCATTTTAATAATCTCAGAGTATTTACATATTTATCTATGCAAGAAAAGTGCACTTTAAGTATTTGTCCAAGACCCAAAGAAAGCAGAAAGCATCTCTTGGATTAACCAGTCAGCAAGTTTATATTATAAATATGGAATTATTTTAATAACTGACTGGCATTTTCACTGTATTTCTGTGAATGAGGAGTTGCAATAAACTTCTACTACAATAAATCAGTAATTGACCGGATATTCAAATTTTTTTAAGCATATTTGGAAGTAAACCTCAAGTAAGTTACCATGAACTCCGCATTCAAGGCAGAGATTAGCAGACGATAATTATCCAGGAAGCTAATGCAGCCCTAAGGAATGACTGGATTGCTTTTTAACAGAACCATTCAAATTAATGCATTTTAATAAAGTAAATAAAAGAACCGGGAGGTAACAATCAGTATGGACCATAGTACCAAAGAGCAGATGTTACTATGACTCAAGCAATCTAAGGGCAAGTAGGGAATATGCAACTTGACATACAAAACGAGTACAAAATTGGGGCAAGAAGAATATTCCCTTTCTGACACTGGATGTCATATGTAGCTATTGAAAGAGTATAGAGACAAAGATCAGCCGTAAAAATATGATACAAAATTCAGGAAAATATGTTGCAGTACAAGACTTGAAAAGTGCAATCTGTTTAGCTTATAATAATACATGCATATACATTTTCACTGCATATGAAAACCTTTGCTGGAACAAACCTCACAGCAATTTTACTCTTAAGACATAGGTAGCAGAAAATAGTATCAGAAGTCAAGATAAACTGAAATAAAGAACTGCAAGTTCTTAAATATGAAAAAAACCAACTGCTTAAAACCTCATCAAAATATGAAAAAAGACAGCCTATTGTAATCAAAACTGGTGCATGCAAATTTGCCTCAATGAAGGGATTACTGGGTGAAATACCTGCTGGAGAGCAGTGTAGGAGAAAGGGACCTGGGGGTCCTGGTGGACAGGAAGATGACCATGAGCCAGCAATGTGCCCTTGTGGCTATGAAGGCCAATGGCATCCTGGGGTGCATTAGAAAGGGGGTGGTTAGTAGGTCAAGAGAGGTTCTCCTCCCCCTCTATTCTGCCTTGGTGAGCCTGCATCTGGAATATGGTGTTCAATCCTGGGCCCCACAGTTCAAGAAGGACAGGAAACTGCTCGAAAGAGTCCAGCGCAGAGCTACAAAGATGATGAAGGGAGTGGAACATCTCCCTTATGAGGAAAGGCTGAGGGAGCTGGGTCTCTTTAGATTGGAGAAAAGGAGACTGAGGGGTGACCTCATCAATGTTTACAAATATGTAAGGGGTGAGTGTCAGGGAGATGGAGTTAGGCTTTTCTCAGTGATGACTAGTGATAGGACAAGGGGGAATGGATGCAAACTGGAGCATAGGAGGTTCCATGTGAATATCAGGAAGAACTTCTTTACTGTGAGAGTGACAGAGCACTGGAACAGGCTGCCTAGAGAGGCTGTGGAACAGGAAACTGCTCGAAAGAGTCCAGCGCAGAGCTACAAAGATGATGAAGGGAGTGGAACATCTCCCTTATGAGGAAAGGCTGAGGGAGCTGGGTCTCTTTAGATTGGAGAAAAGGAGACTGAGGGGTGACCTCATCAATGTTTACAAATATGTAAGGGGTGAGTGTCAGGGAGATGGAGTTAGGCTTTTCTCAGTGATGACTAGTGATAGGACAAGGGGGAATGGATGCAAACTGGAGCATAGGAGGTTCCATGTGAATATCAGGAAGAACTTCTTTACTGTGAGAGTGACAGAGCACTGGAACAGGCTGCCCAGAGAGGCTGTGGAGTCTCCTTCACTGCAGACATTCAAAACCCGCCTGGATGCATTCCTGTGTGATGTGCTCTAGGTGACCCTGCTCTGGCAGGGGGGTTGGACTAGATGATCTTTCGAGGTCCCTTCCAACCCCTAGGATTCTGTGCTTCTGTGAAATTTAATGGCTATGACAGGCTAAGGTCACTTTATAGCTTTAATTATTAAATTTACAAAACAAGTTATTTGCTATACCAAAGAGACACCTCTTCATGCTGTAATGAAACAGTGTGGCACTCAGCAAGAAGCAGTGATAAACATTCTGAGTTCCCAATTAATAGAACAGCTGTTACCCAAATTTTTCTGTTAGTTTTGAATTGATAAAAAAATACAGCTTCTAATTAGTACAGAGTGTGCTTATCTTTTTCTGTTAGAAGTGTCGAACTGTTTCATTACCTCAAAAATAGAAAATACTTTGATGTAGATAATGCAATTTTAACTATCACTTGTCCTTAATGATTTTCAAAAGTTTAAGTAGTAACAGAAGACCATACTACATACCATATTGTGGGAGCTTAATGACATACAGGATATGAAACAAGCATAATATAATCTCACACTTTTTAAAGACAATCGACTTATGAATCAAAGTATGTTAAATTACTTTTCAAATTAGGTATTTACTAGAAATAATACTGAATTTATTTTTTCAATAGAAATTTCTGCCTTTTTTTTTCTTAGGGAAGATTTTCCTATCAACACTGTTAGCAGGTTGTTGATGGGCATATTATGCTCTGATGGGTGTATCAAGGGTCACTTTGATTTAAAGGCTCACTTATGGAGACATGTTGAATTAAACTCCATTTTCTCCACTGATAAAACAGAAAACTTTGGAAAGAGATTGAAAGATATCCTTCAGTCTTCAAGTGCCTGATACACTTGACTGAAATATAAGGTTTAGGCTCAGATAACAAATCATAAACAATAAATACATGAATGTGTGGAATGACTGCTTTAATCATCTAAGAAAAACACTCAGACTTTCAACTTATTCGGATCTTATCATGTGAAAGAGATTGTTACTTTCAGCAGTGAAAGCATGTAAACATTCCATCCATCTTTTAACAGGCCATACAGTAAACCCATCTCTCCTCAACTGTGCTCTCTCCAGCAGCAGCTCCAGGATTCCCCAGGACTGTTCACACCTAAGGAGATGCTGTGGGAATTGGTGGGGGAAGGCAAAAGGCTTTTGCACATACGTGAACATATTTGTATATAATTGTATATCTATTTTCTTATATCATTACTGTTTAATTAAAGCTGTGTAGTTTAGTTTTCAATCCAGCAAAGTCTCTCTCTTTTTCTCTCTCTCCTTCCCTACCTGAGTGGGAGGGGAGAGAGAGCATTGTTGTTGGACCTGAGCCAAACAGTGACAATGGCAATGAGAGCTACCAAAGGAACTTATGATAGTGGATAACTGGGCAAAAGAATGGCAGATGAACCACATGGTACAAAGATATCCAACTGTATCTACAGCAATCAGCTCTGACTTACACCCCTAATGAACAGGCTCTTAGGTGTTCATGAAAAGACACTTTTGATGTTCAGTAGTAACAATAAAACAAATAAAATATCAGTAATTATTAGAGAGAGAAGAGATAAGAAAGCATACTAAACCAAAGTTCTCTCCCATTTTCAGAATTACGCTGTTTTAAAATAGATGTAGGAGGGGAGGAGGGGAACTGGAATAACTACAGAGAAAAGCAAAAGTATGGATCAGAAGCACAGAACAAGTTCTACACGAGAAACAACTAACTAAACTAGGACTCAAACTGGTGAAGAGGAGTAGAACAGAGAGCTCTAGGAAAGCCTACAAGCTAACGGGAGCTAGGAAGCTACAGAAGTACCTTTCTTGTCTGTCCCATTCTGATATTCTTAACCAGGCACCGATGGTCGGTGACAATACTGGGCTGCACCCACTTTGGGCTGACCACACATAACCACTGCTGTGTTAGTCTGGATGCTCTTTGATAGCCACAGCTACCCATTTCTTCATCACTGTGTACCCTGTTCTCAGTGAAATAGATGAGGCTCTGAAACTAACTGGAGGACAAAGTGTTTTGCTCAGATTTTGCTACTGGTATTTATTTGGGGATTCTCTCCCTTGTACATTTTTGTAACCAAACCACAAAGAGGGTGATGGATTCTTCATGATAGTCACTTATAAACCTGTTTAGAATAGCTACATTCTCTCCCTTACGTGACATATAACGATTTTATAAAGGCCATGTTAAACTGACAGCAAGAAGAAACAGTAGCACAGATGTTAATTCTGCACAGGGAAGACTGATCATGAGAAGCAAAAGAGGAAAAAAAGGCCAGTCCTGGTAATTTAAAATCATTGGTATGAAGAAGAGGCTTAGAATATTTTGTCATACAGTTTGTTTTGGGGGGGGAGGCAGGGAAAGA
>NW_009953579.1:0-16701 GCF_000747805.2 Chaetura pelagica | reverse complement strand
GAAAGAGAGAAAAGTGGCACCCTTGTCATGGTTGTGCCAATACAGTATTGCAATAAAGTATTTAGTAACATAGGATATTTTTATTCTATTATAACAGCAGTAATAAAACCAGAAAAGAACTCTCTCCTCCCCACAATCTTTGAAAAACAACCCCCTTAGTTTCTTTTAAAGTAAATTATAATGGACAATTGCCATAAGATTAATCTAAAACTTTAGACTTAGAGGAACGAACTGGATTTCATATGAAACATTCTGCAAAATTTGGCGTAAAGACATGTGACATAACTCTCTACAGGATGACAAACTTTAGTAAAATGAGGCATTTATATAGACTGACTCCAATCATTTGAAGCTAAAAGGTAATTTTGAAGCTCATGGCAGCAATCCGACAGTTTAAGACAATGTGTCATTCTGTAACTCTGCACTTACCCCTTGTTCATCCAGCTTCATAAGCTGTTCTGTGACTTTGGGAGTGTTGAAGGCCAGCCTCAGGCAATGGATATTGAGCTCAGGAACCACATACTCCAACACTTCTTTTAGGGGAAGTCCCCTGGCTGTGCAATGCTTTGCAGTTGAAGGGATAGCATCTTCCAGCACTGAGCCTCTTAATGTCATAAGCTAAACATACAAAACAAAAACAGCTTCTATATTGAATTATGCGTTGCGAAAAAGTTGTTTAGCAATAGCAGTGGAACAAAATGTACTATTTTTCAATAGAGATTGAAGACATTAAGTAACTTACGTTGTGTGAAACAGATACTGATATCCGAAACGTCACTGACAGCTATCACTAGTCAAAATATTTCAAATTATTCCAGAGATTTAAATTTTAGAGAAAACTAATACTTGGAAACAGTAGTAGTAGTATTTCTAGCAGAGCATTTTGAAGTATAAAAGATTTTCTTAGGTCTACCCACTGTCACGTGTAAAAGTGGAAGAAGTTATTTTCCTCCTCTTTATATTTGCTAATATAGCTCCTGTGAGTTTCTCAAGCTTTAATTCAAACAACCTTGACAGATTCCTCTTTATTGGATGTTATGGAAAAACTCACTCACTAATGCACTCACTTGTATTCTGTGTAATATAAACATGCGGCATAACTTTGTCAGGAGATTCCTGGATTATATGTACATAGAGAAGGCAGAAATCTATTAGTGATTCTGAAAAGCACACAGACCCCCTACACAGGACCTCATTTTGCCTGCTCACTTCTAGCTTTTTTTACTGTAATTCCTGAGCTGCTTACCTCACTGGTTCTGAATATGATCCGGTAGTTGTACTGAGGTCCATTTTCTTTGATTTCTTCCGGCTTCTCTCTTCTTATACTCACAGCTACTGGACCCAGGTTCTCATCTGCCCCAAAATAGTTCCAGTGTTCTTGCATAAAAAAAACAAATCACAAAAGATGCAAATAAAGTCTGTTTTCTTAAACTTCAACTGCATTTTCATGCTTAATTAGGGGAAATAAATAACAGCATGTTAAAGTGGTACCTGGATTTTATCCTTATGCCTCAATTCTCTAATGAGCTCTAATGAGATTATACAGGAAGGCTGAAATTCAACATTGCATCTCTGCTTCAACAGGCCTAAAACTTGCATTGGCTCTTACAGCAAAATCTGTTTCATTCACACTGAGCTAAATAAGTACAGCTAGTTCCCCCTCCTTAAAAATATAAACAAGGAAGACAAATGCACTGAGATGTGAAACTGGCCACTCTATATTAAAACATCAGCAGCAAACAGCTGCACTTAGCAAAGGATGTAACTTAGGTATTTTTGTACGGAAAAAGGAAAAAAAAGTCCAACAAGTTAATTAAAAAAGGGGGAAAAAAACAACTGAAGAAACTGTTAATAGCAAACAACTCAAAAGCATAGAGCCACAGAAAAATAAAATGAAGCACAAGATACAGTGACTTGCCTGAATATTTAACAATGACGTGTCAAACAACCATAAGAGCAACATTTAAAGTGCTGAGAGTCAAGTCTAAAATTAGCCTATAGCTGGGAAGGTGGCAGAGAAGAGAATACAGGGGTGAAGAAATTCCTGACTAGCTGAACAGCAGAACATTCCAAGATACATTTTTATATTCATTTAGCTATACATATGTAAAGCCAAGCTTTACATGAAAAAATATCATAGAAGTGCACTTGCAAAAATTTAAGCTCCACAATTCGAGATATTAGTGCTAAAGGCTTTTCTATCAAGCCTTTTGAGCATCATGAACTACCTTGACTGATGACAGAGGTACATCATCATGAATACAGCAACACAGAAACAAGATTTGCACATGTCTCAAATGACAACAACTGAATTTAAACATACAATACCTGAAAGGAAAATTTAAGAGAAAAACTGTCAATAAATAGAAGTCAAGCACTCTACAAGAGAAGCCCTATGTCATCACTTTACATATGCTGCATGTCTGCATATATGAATTTATAGATGCATAGAAATAGAAAGTTAGAGCTCTCTGAAAATTCAACAATTCATATAAGAAATGCGAAATTTGGTGTAATGAAAAAAGATGTAACAGCCCTGAAAAGAAACACAATCATACTGCCTGAAATCCTAGACACTTTCTACTATTAAAAAAAGCAGAACTTTAAAACAAGAACTTTAGAGCAGTCAAATATGAACTATTCTGCTCTAAAGATAAAACGCAAAATATTTTAATATCATCATCAAGAACCGCATCTTTAAACATACTAAAAATAGATACTGAAATACACTTCATCCAGAGTGAATGGCAGTCTTTTTTTCCAATGAAAATCATTTGCAGTGTTATAAATTTGAGGTCCTCATTTTTAATTCTATTTCTTTTTAAATTATACTTACTAGTTCTTGCTGTGTTTTCCTCCAACACACTAAATGCTTTTCAAGTAGGTGCTTTCCCCTTATGAATATTTACTTGCAACCCAGAATTATACCTTTGTCTTCACACAGCTGTCCACCCCTTTAAGCCCTTGGGGGCTGTGTTCTCTTCCCCAGTATCTGGTATTTTACTACTCTTCCCTCAGTGTTTTCCATTAAACATTTCAGAGCATGCAAAAAAATGAAACACGCTCACAGCATTCTAAAGCCTGCTTTCCACCAAATTCCTCTGCAAGTCATCGAAAGTCAGTACTTTGCACAGAGGTAATTAGAAATCAAAATTCTTTTAATATCTTTTGGAATCTTGTAAATATTGGCAAAAGTTTTTGGTGACTGAATTAATCATGAGCGGGGAAATGATGAATGAATCACAGAATACACTGAGTTGGAAGGGATCCATTAGGATCATTGAGTCCAACTCCTGTCCCTGTGTAAGGCAACCCAAGAATCACACCATGTGCCTGAGAGCATCATCCAAATGTTTCTTGAGCTCAGGCAGGCTTGGAGTTGTGAGAACTTCCCTGGGGAACTTGTTCCAGACCATCCACATAATCCTAATTAAATCTTTACACTACTCCATTAATCTAAGCCTTGTAAATGCCACAGAGATCCCCTGTTGTTTAAAAAAAACAAACCATCCTATTAGCACCCTTCTCTTTTCTTCTTCCACCTGCTGTCTTCAGGATGTTTATAGCTCAATGAGTTTAAGGCAGAGATGATCAATGCAGAAGAAGCATAAATCAAGAACCTGAGACCAATTTTCTGTCAGCATATTAAGCAGCTTCCAAAACCTAAGACAGCTTGGCCATCCCCACACTAAGCTGCTTCATGACTTAAAAACATTGATACACCCTTGCTTATACAAGAGAAAATTTTAAGTAAAAAGAGATGTTGCTAATAAATACTAGAAGGGCCCAAAAATTACATTAGCTTCCTGTACCAACAACAGCACAGATGATAAAATTTGTGTATCTTGAAACCAGTGTAGCCTACAATTCAGGTAGATGGTTTTGTCAGGAGAAATTATTCTCCATCTTGAAAACACATTTAGGAAGGCTGGCAAGCAGAACATTTGAAGCTGCATGAAAATGCACATACAATTCTGTATAATTTGATCGTTCTTTTTAACTAGTTCCTCTTTATTTGGAAAAATGCACAAAGACATTTGAATTTTACACTTGCCTGCTAATAGGAAATTTATTTCATCCTTTTTCCTTCACTCTACACTGGACAGCTGTCTTTCTTACTCTTCTACGTACCTACCCAGTTCTGTTCTCTCTTCTACTCAAGTTTACTACAGGGTTCAACCTTTACCTTCTTTATTATTTTCTTTCTTCTCCTCTACTCCACCTCTTCATTAATTCTGCAAGCTATAGTTTATATCCCTTTATCTGACTACTTTTTCCTGGGGTACGTTTCTTTGAAAAATTAGTTAATTAAAAGTCATTCAGGAGACAACTAGCAAAAACCATAAATTAGTTTGTAAATCCACGCCAAAAAGAAATAATTAATTGCTTATACCAGGTCATTAAAATAGATTATACATACTTTAAAAAATAGTGACATATTTCTCATACAATTCAAGAGATGCTTTCACTGAAAGAACTTCAGTGAAAATACTCATTTTCTCCACAGATCTTTACAAGTTTCTCTTGCAACAGATATCCAAGTATGTGCACTTGATTTTGAATGAGGCTGTTCTTTTGGGTTTTTATCCTATTTATCTTTGGATATCATGTTCAACTGATTATTTCATGTAATCACACTGGAAGTAAAAATCCCAAACACTTTAGAATGAAACTCTGAATCAAGCATTTTCCTCTAATCCTACCATAGGATTTACAGCACTGGAAAACTGCCTAGCGGTTCTCTAGAAAAAAAAGATGGCAAAGTTTTTAGAGCTCAGTGCTATAATGTCTTTGGACTATAACTCATGACCAGATTGTTAACTGAAAGTTTTCTGTAAGTCTAGCCACATGCGTGAAAGGTACAGCTTTGGGGATAGAATATGCAGCAATTTAAAGCAGTAGAACAAAGGGGGTTTTACTGGCTGCCAATAGTTAAAGGAAAGTTGACCAACAGTTCACCTGTTAGAAAACCAGCTCAGGAAACTATTTACTTCTCAGTCAAACCTTTCATTCTAAGCCAGTTACCTCAAATTCATCCTTAACAGTAACTATGTTAGCAATTACTGCCTGATGATGATCAAAGCTAAACGGATGCTCTTGGTTCTTTCCATGAGAACCGTAGTTCCCAGACACAACTGGGGGGAGAGAGAAAACAAGACTGTTCCTCCAGAGCAATATGCTCTCTTTTCTAAGCAGCAATTACACAAACTGATGGAAATAATTTTTTCCATCCCTATGGTTTTATTATTGGTAATTAAGAAGCTTTAATATAAAGCTATAGATAGGCTAATAAGCTTAGCTGTCCTTGAACACTACTGATATTAACTAACCCTAAATGTTTAAACATTATTAAGACTTAATGTAGAATACATGCACAATGCTTGAAGGAGCTGGAAATGTTTAGTTTGAGAAAGAGGAGGCTGAGTGGAGACCTCATCAGTCTCTACAACTACTTGTTTTGCCTTTTTTATTTGTTTGGTTTAAATAAACCGAAGCATTGTGGCCCAAAGTACAAACTTAATGGTGGAGTGAAAAAATTTACATATTTAAGAATCTCACTCACACAAAAATATATTTTTTCTTACATTTCAGCAACAAGGCCAGAACAATGTGCTTTTTTCCTTTCTGTAAAAAACTATACTTTTAATCAAAACTGAAGTTCATCAGCTGCCTTAACACATTTTCTTAGAAGATTATAGTTACAAGGTCTCATACTCATCACAACCACCAGCTAAACTAAAAAGTTAGAATGCTCTACAAAGAAAAAAATAGTCCAGAAAAGTAGCCTCAAAACAATTTACAAGCAGCTTTATGAAATCTTCCCTTCTCCCTCTCCACCCTTACTTTGATGCCACTGTGTAGAACAGAAAAAACCCAAACAAGTCCACCCTGGTTTCCTTCTTAATTTTTAAAGCACCATATTGAGAGAGAAAATATTTTATTTCAATAATCACAGATTTTTAAAAAATTTGCCTAGTACCTGCACAGTCTGAAACATTTTTCTTGTCATTAATGCTCTCATTTGTGTTTTTCAGCCAGTATTCTGATTTCACTCCAGAGCCTCCAGATTACAAAATTGCCCTTGGACACAACCAAGCAGCAAGAGCTGAAAGCACAGATACATTACTGCACAAGTGAGAAAGCACAATGATATCGTTAAGTCTTACTCTGTCCAGCTACCAAGAACAACTCTTTAAAATGCAAAACTCTGCAGCATGAAGGCATCTTAAAAGAAGGGATTAAGATTAAGAAACAGAGATGCCAGAGTGACAGTGTTATCTTAACTCAAACAGGTCAGAAAACGTCTTTCCAGGCACTGAAGTTATGAGATGGGAGAATGATTCCCATGTGAAATACAAATAACTATCAACTTCCTTCAGTAAGTTTTTTCCGTATAGAGTTATGCTTTTGTGTTCTAAGCTTACTCATATTTCAAGATCAAATTTGTGCAGTTTTCACAAATTTCTTCTTGTGCTGGCTTCCCAGCCCCTACTTTTTTAGCACTACATTACCACATACCTCTGTGTTTATAAATGGTTAAAACTCCTAATTATAAGTCCCGCTATCAAATACATCTTTTTAAATACACCTTTAAATAGTCCCCTTGCAAATAGATCTTTTGCAATAGAAGAGTAACATTCCTCTTCTGTAACTATAAATGTGAGTTACCTGTCTATGAGCCTTCCATAATGAACCGAGGGAATCTCTATCATCCTTCAAGATTCACTTCTCTCCAAGTACACAAAGGGAGTCCACATAATCAGCTCAGATACAGAGAAGCTGAATCCAGCCTTCAAAACCCTATTATAAAGTTATTTTTCCCAATAGCTCCACCAGTATTTTCACATTTAGAAGTCTGGACACCAAGAAACAATATTATTAACCAACAGATAAAAAGGTCAAGTTACATGTTGATTTCACCTTATTATTTTCTTTACACACAAATTCACATCCCTCTGCATTCACTGATGAACTTACCCAAGACTCATCCATAAATGTCACATGCAAATAATTGACACTCAATAAATATTTTTAATTAATTTGGACCGTGCTAGTAATACTCCAGCTCAGTGATACCTTCCCCCTTACACTGCTAAAATATGAGATACATCTATCATCCAAGGAACAATAGCTGTAAAAAAAATGAGCTATTACTTCAATATAATTAAAGATTTCAGTCAAGTCATCATCAGTATCTCACCAAATTTCCTTGAGGAAACTAAAATGGATTACATCAATGCAATGGCTTTCATTCTTTTTCTTTCTAAGACACAAAAGATGAACAGTATGTGGAGGGGCTGTTTTGTTACAAGACCTACTTTTCATTAAACCATGCTGGCTAGCATAATTAATTTTTAAATGGCAGTTCTTTGTTGATATAGGCCCAAATTACCTGCTTTATTTCAACTTGGAATGGAAAAAAAAATAAAAGATTACAGTTCTCTGGGTTGCTGCTTTTTATACTTTTTAAGATCTTTTTCAATTCTGTGAATTTCTCCTGGTTTGAAATCTTTTAAATTTATCATTGCTGAATCAAAATTCTTTGCTTCGTACTCTGAAGACTACGAAACAACCGAAGGCCTGCTGACTTGACTAACTGATTCCACCAAAACTCTCTTTCATCACCTTCTATTCAATTCATTACATCCCAACCTCCTCTTCAAACAAGGAACATTCCATATCATTACCTATTTCATGTTATCTAAACTTCCAATTACAACTTGCTTCTTTGATTTGACTGTTTTATTGCGCTGCTTTAGGTTTAATCACTATCCCATCTCTTTCAGATTAGCCTCAAGTTTGCTTGTGGAAAGACTGGATGGCCAATAAAATGTGTTGGGCACTCATTGAACTGTGGGGTTTGAACATATCCGATGATGCCTCTTTTATACCTCTTCTCAGACCAAAATCTCTGGTAGGAGCAGCTCTGGCTTGCATTTGATGGACTGAACACAAGCACAGTGAATTTAAAATCCAGTTTTAGTTCTTAAGGAAATAAACTACAGCTTCTTCTCTCTCTCTCCAAATGCACTCCATACGCGTACTGACACTTTTATATCTAGTTACCCCTCGCCAATACCCTTAGGATTAGGTTATGTCAATTATATCTAATTCATCTTAATTCCGACTAGAAAGACGTGGAGATACAACAGTGAGTGGCATGATAGTAGCATGAGGGTGTGGTTTCCCTTAAGGATAAGCTAAACTAATAAACTGCTGTTGCCTAAGGGCTGAAACACCTCCTTCCTTCTGATGTTAATTCTCATTGCTTACCTGGCACTAGGCTCTGGCACTTCTCTGACTGCAAGAAAAGCTGATTTGACTCACTGACACTGGAGAGAAATAACCAAGCAATAAAAAGTAAATTTATTGTGATGACAACATTTCTGCTTGGTTAGTAAACTGAACTGGCTGATCGAGCCACTTTGAGAAAACAAAAAAAATAGTACAAGGAAGGGAAGGAATTAAGTTTTCTCTTTTCAGTGCTGAAATGCTGTTAAATCAGGTCAGCTGTAACATGAAACCGCACCTTTAGTTGCTGATTGCAAAACTCACCGGAGTGATAAGGAATTGAATTGTTCCGGAGGGAGGCAGACAGGAACGTTATCGCATGGAAAGGTCTTTAATCTCACAGGCTGCCCCCTCCAAACACACCTCATATTGCACATCTGGTTTACCGTTCTTGGGAAACCAGTATGTTCCCTCACTTCTTTCTCTCCAAAGGATGCGATTAGCACTCAAAAAACAATGTAGCACAGGCTGCCCTAGAAAGGCTGCAGAAAGAGGAGACTATGGAACGCGTGACAAGAGCCACCCAAAGGCCAGTGCTGGGAAGAGGCAAAAATGGGAGATGAGATTATTAGCTATAACACACAGTTAACAAGCTGAAGTGTTGTTTTTTTTTAACTGACCATCCACTTATTTCAAACAGGCATCCCTGTTGCTTTAATCCACAGGAAACAAGCTCTTCTAAGCTACTTTCAGTAAAGAGATGAAACCCCGTCCTGATCACTATTAGCTAAGGAACAAGCACTCTTCAGGTCAGTCATTAGACTAGTTCTATCCAGCAGGAGATTCTATAGTGAAGCATGCAATCCTGCAGAGAGAACTCCTAAATTTAAGAAAACTTTGGGCCACGTTCCTTTTGATTATTTCCAGTATCACAAAGAAGAGACAACAAGATCTGCACATCAGTGCCAGCATAACTTTGGGGAGGGAGGCACCTGAGTCATGTTTGGGTTTTGCATGTTTCTTTAAGTAAAAAAGCTTAGGTCTGATCCTTTTTCCAGCATACCTCCAATGCAAATTATAATCCTTGGTTTAAGTAGAACCATGTGATAAGAGAACTGTTCATTGCAACATATATGTGTATATATATTATATGAAGAGATAGTTTACTTCTACAGAATCTGACAAATCAGAAATGTCTTTCTAGAATGATGGCTATAATGAAAATAGTAATACAGATTTTAATCTATTATTAGCTTAAATTTTTTAAGTTTTGAAATGGATTATTAAGATTAAAATGTCCAAAGATGCTAACTTTCCAAGATGCACATTCTATTAAATCCTCAGTACATCAGTTCTTGATGTGGAGAGAAGAAAGTTCTCCTATATTAGGATTTTATTTTATTATTTTAATAATTCAAGTGCCAACTCTTGCCCATTCTCACAGATACCAAAGCAGTGTTTCAAGACAGTTTAATCTGTAGCCATTGTTAATTGTTATGTATACCAATACTAAAATAAACTTTTTTTACTTCAACACTATGAAAGACTATGAGACATATCATGCACTGTTTGACAAAATATGTCGTGTTTAAGCACTGATGATTTAAAAAAATATATAATTCTTGTAAAAATGATTATATATCAGCTGAATTTATGTTGGTAAAACAAAAAAACATTACTAAAACACAACAAGAAATAAGAAATAAAATGTACCTACCTTTCTGATAGAAGAATTTTCTATAATAATATGCTCCAAGGTCTACATGTTCAACAATGTATCTTTTCACTCTGTCTAGATGTAAAATCAGATTCTCCTTGGGAACTTCCAGAACTGCTACTCCGGCATTCGTGCAATGAGAACTCAGAGTTGACTCAAATGAGGCACTTTCACATCCACTGAAGGAACCTGAATTAGATTTGGAAAGACTGATCTTCCTCTCCCCTTCCCCACCTATCTCATTACGAAAATAAGGGCAACTCATCACAAGTTCATTGCTTTTATCATCCCCCTGGTCCATATTGAGACTTCCTTTTGAATTCAGGTCTTCAGTGCTGCCCATTGGAGAATTGAAACTTGCAGAATGGGACAAGGGTCCAGAGACCAGTGATGCCACAGCAGCGGCAGATGCACCTGTGGTCGTGTTCCTTCTTTTAATAACGTTGTGCCTGTTGATTGCCGCTTCATTTAAATCAAATAAAATACTCTGTACATCATAATGAGCAAAACACTTCGGACAAGTCCAAGGCTTGACGCTATCTTCTGACCTGTTATCTTCAAGATCTGAAGACTTCCCAAGCTCCCCATCACCTTTGGCATTGCGCAGCTTACGAAAAATGGATGAATCTCCAGTCTCCGATTTTGAGCGTCTCTTCAGTGGCTTCTCCCTTTCCTTAAAGAGTCTCAGGTTTTCCCTTTGAGTAATAGGTCCATCTATCACATCTAGAGAGAATCCTGAACCCTTGCTTCCACTGGCAATCAGAAGTTCACTAAGCTTAGTTGTGGCTGGGCTTCTCTGATCAGACTTTTCATCTTTATAGCCCTTCAATAAGTCAAAAAAACTTTCCCCTGAAGTTCCCTGCTTATCTATGGAAGATGTGCTGCCATACTCCCTGTGCAGAGATGGTCCTGATTTAAAAGTGGGTGAAATACATTCATCAAAACTATCCACATCAAGCTCACTTATGGTGATGTCACTGTTGCTGCGTTGTCTTATTCTGCGAAGAGCTTTCCTTGGGGAACTGGGGTATCCATCAGGTGTTAGAAACCTGGAGTCTAGATTCTCAGATTGTCTGGTCTTGCTTTTAAGTGTGCTCTGGATGCTCTTTAACATGACAGAATCACTAGCATTCAGGTTAACAGAGCTTCCCTGACTCCCAGGACTGCTTTTAGAAGACATGCTGTCAAGGCAACTTGATGTTTCAATATCTTGACTAGACCTGCTTGTTTCCTTGATGTTCTCCTTCCTTGGGGGCCAATCAGCAATTCTTGCCCTGACCCCCATTTTAGGGACTCCAGGAGTAGAGGTAATGTGATGGGAACTTTCATTGCGAGGGGGTCCAACTGGTGCCATGACTGCAGATCCTAAGCTGCCATTCTGTGACCTAAAGCGCCTCATATAAAAGTCATCTGAGTGGACTTTTGAGGTGCCATCTGTTCCGACTGATACCCCAGTGGCAACAGCCCTTTCAGTCTGGGACCGCTTCAAGCTGGTCATGATCTTTCAGTATGTTCAACCTTAGTAAGTTCCACAAGAAAACACAGTCATCTCTGCTTTTTAAATGCACTGTCCTCTTTTGGAGAATAGTCTCCAAAACGTACAACGGTTGCATGAGATCTTTATCATGGACATTTAGGGACACAGTTAAATGTAGGATGTCTAGAAAACTCAGATATTCAGTAGGTTTAGATATGCAATAATTTCCTTTGCCTTTTGCATTTTAAGAAGCAGCCAGGCTCCAATACATTCAAACTGTTTTAACATCACTTGCACTCCAAAATGTCAGAGTTGTAATCCAATTTCTTGTGGTTCTTTTAAGCCTAGAACAGAGAAGGGAGATAAAAGCATTAATCATTTAATATAACTTACAGAATAAATATTTCTAAGTTTGTTGCTGTTAAATCTTGTTGACCATCATCTGAAAAATGCAAAGTTGAATTATACTGTGGTGAGGTGTTTTCTAGGTGTTGTTGGCTTGCGTTCTGAAAAGTTACTTTTACATTTGGATTTCACATCTAAACACAATGTTTTCCTTATTAACTGATTAGCAATACTTTTTAGTTAGGTTAGTAGACAGTTTTACAAAGCACAAGTAGGGAGCTAGTTTCCTCAGCTGAAAGATACATACAGCATACATCTCATACATCATATATCTCATACAGCATACATAAAAGCCATGGAAATTAAATGTTTTCCCATACCTCATCAGTACCAAAGTGATTACAAAGCATTTCTTATACTACTCTTTGAGGAGAAAATAAAAATAAAAATAATCCACAAATACATCCTTGCTGGTAGAAGACAAAAGCATGAGATTGTCAAGATAAAATCTTGCATTGCTGCCTACATCCTTTAACACAAAGAAGTTAATAATTTTCAAAGGCTGAACCAATTACACAAAATGTGGCCTTCAAATATTTGCCAACCGTGTGCAGAGAGATGCTGCTGAAATTTTTTTTTACAATACAGTATTGTCTACAAAACAAGGCTTTCTGGGAAACCAGTCTCTTCTCAAAACTATGGAATACTTTGCTCCACACTAATTAAATATCAAGCCAAGGCACTTTGTGCCTCCAAAAGCAGCGTGTTTTAATTTCACTCACCACAGACAGCACCTCTTTGAAACAGCTGCTTTTTATATAAAGCTGAACATACAAGGAATACTTCAAATGAAAGCTGACTGCATCACATGTAGCAAGTGATGTAGTGTATTACTGTATTTGGATAACCATTTACATAAGTGCAGCTACCTTCCTTCTAATTCTGCTACTGTTATACGGCTGAAAAAATATTTTTTCTACCAATACATAATTAGAACAATTTCGGAAAGGTTCCATGTAGCTGTTGCAATACTACTGAATTTTCAGCTGTAACTTTTTATAAATTTCAAAAACACTTCAGTCTAAGAGCTGATCAAGTTGATGAAACAACTTCACGCACCAATCAGATGACAGAAGGCAAAATGCAAACATTGTGCGCTATCACGTCTCCTAATGTTCTGTCCGTGCTTTTCAACACTGCCAAAGCAAGTGTCATTCACACAATGTGCTCTATGAAATGGGAACAGTGCATAGTCCTTTCTGAAGGGCTACAGGGACTTGCTTTTATAGAAAGAATGGAAGGAAAATAGAATGAAAACTGGTAAGGATTTAAGGGCAGGAGGTAGACTGGCTAAAAGGGATAGCAAGGAAGAATCAGTTAAGGGTGGAACACCACACAAGCAGAAGTACAAGTGATAAGAAGCACATGCTTCTTGTCATAGCCTGCAGTGAAACCCAAGGTTTCTGTCCCTCACCATTCCTCTTCCACCACCACTATCCCTGAAAGCAAAGTATGTATTTCCTCCCCCACAATGCTCGTTCTTACAGAAACAGATAACCTACTAGTACAAGTTTCTCATTAACTCAAGGGCAGAAGTTCATGCAGCAGCTCTAAAAATTTCCCAAGCCTGGTGTTAACCATATCAACATCCAAATACTACCAGGGTGTCACTGTCATCCCCCTAAATTATTCTTTTCTTAAAAAATTCCAGAGACAACAATCTTAAAGATATGCATCTATATAGAACTTTTTTTTTTAAAAAGTGCTCTGTGGATTTTATTCTTGACCTGTTTTATGTATGGCACAGTCATCAGTTACACGACTATACAGTACATTTTCCAAAGGAAATACTTTCTGTGTTACTGACTCAGCATTAAGGATGTCTTACTCTGGGGACCAGCTGTTCTCATGTTCTGCAGGTTTCTGCAACTGTCTTATTTCATCTGCTATAGCAGCTGGAATACAGGCAATAAATGACTGAGGTAATAGCTCATATCATACTCTGAAGAACTGCATCCCACCATTGCCTGTGTATATTTTAACACAAAATAAATAATTTATGTCAAGTTTTCTGGAGACTGTAATAACCCATCCCATCTTTTGTTGTTTCCCTAGGACTTTCTACCCCTGTGTCTAATTTGACACTTAGCAGTCTGGTCAAAAAGGTTTCATTAGCTCTAAGCAAAACAAAGTGAGAATGTTAGCTTTAATAAAATTAAAACTCCTCAAGTACTCCCAAGTACATTGATCATCAGATTTAATGGAAAAGGAATAATAATGGCAATTCGTGCTTTAACATTTTCACATATTCATTACTTGCAAAACATAAAAGTATTAAAGACAGGGTGAACCATGGGTGATTTAAATGACCACCAGTTACCAATAATCAGATAATATTATGAACTTAAAAGCCTGCAGAAAGTGAAATATTAAGTAGCAGAATTGCTACCATAGAGTATGTAGTATATTA
Source organism: Chaetura pelagica (assembly GCF_000747805.2). Taxonomy (NCBI): domain Eukaryota; kingdom Metazoa; phylum Chordata; class Aves; order Apodiformes; family Apodidae; genus Chaetura; species Chaetura pelagica. Next base: position 2,460 of record NW_009953579.1, on the reverse strand, counting down.
AAATTAGGTACAACTACAAAACAGTCAGCATGGTATCTGCTTCTAAAGATGACAGACTAATTGTGAAAAATAACAACTCCTATTTTGTTACTACTTCAATATAGAAAAAATAATTTTCAAGGCACAGATATATATATATATATATATGAACAGAATATGGTGAGGAAAAACCAGCATAACCAGGGAAATCTAGGCCCCTTCAATTAATCTTATTGAGGAAGCAAAAAAACCAACCCAGATTAACTCCTACATATAAAAAAAGTCAATAAACAAAAAGCACATGCACAAACTTGCAAAAGCGGTACATTTAAATTTAGTACTGATTACATAAATTAAAAAGCAGTTAAGAGATCAAGCTTGGAAAACCCATGATCCGCTTATCAGATTGCACACAATAACCAGTAAAGTAAGCCAAGGATCTGTTCAAAATGGGTCTGAAATCCTTAGGACAAAAGTTTATTTATTATTGTTTTGCAGCAGTAGAGTACTTCGCATCTGTAGCTCGTTTTAAATTGAGAATAAACAAACTTGTTTTCATTCTTTCCCTTTCTATTTATAGCCCTTTCATCACTTTGCTCCCTCTTCCAAAGCTGGGGTTCTAGCCACAGGACAATGGACCATTCCGATCAAACTAAAAGATCTTTGTAGATTGAGCCAAAGACAGTTTTGCTACTCTATGTTATGTTGTAAAAGCAGGTAAGTCAACAGATTTTGATTATATATTCCTCATGACTGAAGTTAGCCACCAGGAAAATGAAAAAGACCTACCAGTCAAGACTTCATCCCGAGGCCTTTAGACGAAGGAAATACAAGCAGTTGATTAAGAGGAAACGTCTTATTCAAATCAGCTCAGGATAGTAAAACAACAACAGCACACTAATCAGTCTGTATCATTGGTTCAGGCAGCCAAATAAGGTGATTCAACATCTACTTGTTCAGATAAATGGAAAAAAGGAGATCAAGCCCGATGCCACTGCATCCTGAGCTGCATCAAAAGGAAGTGTGGCCAGCAGGGCCAGGGAGGTGATTCTGCCCCTCTTGCTCTGCACTGGTGAGACCTCACCTGGAATACTATGTACAGTTCTGGTGCCCTCAGCACAGGAAAGACATGGAGTTGTTGGAGAGGGTCCAGAGAAGGGCCACAAAGCTGAAGATCAAAGGGCTGGATGGAGCACCTCTGCTGAGGAGTTGGGGCTTTTCAGCCTGGAGAAGAGAAGGCTCTGGGGAGAGTTACAGCAGCCTACAAGTACCTGAAGGGGCCTGCAGGAAGGCTGGGGAGGGGCTTTTCACCAGACGGAGCAGTGGTAAGACAAGGGGTAATGGTTTTAAACTGAATGAGGGGAGATTTAGGTTAGACAACAGGAAGAAATTCTTCACCATGAGGGTAGTAAGGTGCCGGAATAGGCTGCTCAGGGAGGTTGTGGAAGCCCCCTTCCCTGGAGATGTTTAAGGCCAGGTTGGATGAGGCTTTGTGCAGCCTGGTCTAGTGTGAGGTGTCCCTGCTCATAGCTGGGAATTTGGAACCTGATGATCTTTTAAGTCTTTCAACCTTAACCATTCTATGATTCTATGAAATAATCTCTATTCTACAGGGTTTATTTAAATTTAGCCCACTAGGAAACTCAGTGCAAAAAACACACACATTACTAACAGTAACCCTGGTTAACTTCTACTGGGAAAAGAAATGGCATCATCATAAAACCTGAAAACTAGCAGACCTTCTGAAACCAGCAAGTAAGTGAGAACAACAAAAGGCATTTTATATATTAAAGCTTTGTCTATTTCTGTCACAAATTGATTATACATCACACATGATTATAACACAGATCAAATCCCAGGAAAGAAATGTTAATTTATTAGTCAGTTAAGTTATTATATGTACAAAATAATGTCTAATTTCAGAAAATGTATTCCCCAGAGAAGAATAATTCAATTTAATCTTCAGAAATACTTCACTTTATGTGGTTACCTATTATTAACTTTTTCCTTTTCTTCCCAGGATTGCTTTAAAGTTAAAAGGTTCTTCCTTAAGTGGAAATTTTTATCAACTGAAAAGCTACTTCAAGAATGTTTGGCATTTTACTAGCTTATCAAGGTGGTTTTTTTTGTTACAGTTAGAAGTGCTGGTTTTGTGTTATCTGAATTTTTTAGAACTGTCAGCTCTGAACAGGGTGAAAGACAGATTCCCTCATTTCTCTTTCTCCTCACCTTCCCAATTTATGTTACCTATAAAATTTGCCACCAATCTACATGTAATCAAGTCTGTGTTTCTGCCTTTTTCTCTAAATGTTTCTTTGCTCCCTAACCCTTAGAAGAGAACATTTGCTACAAGGAAACAGAGAGCCATCTTTGTCATTTACAAAACAACCACCTGCACTGATCTGCTGAGGTTTAATAGTTCTTTATTCTTAACCTCATTGTCTCCTAAGTACCTCTGTGAAGGACCAGGTATTTCCTTAC
>NW_009953578.1:212884-213503 GCF_000747805.2 Chaetura pelagica | reverse complement strand
CGTGGGTTCGGGCAGAGTCCGACCCGCCGGGCGCTGGGCAAGGCGAGAAGCCGGTCGTTATTTATGGGGGAGAGCAGCGTTCATATGTATTTAGTGTAATTCAGTTGCTCTTTAATTAGGGCAGGGTAGTGGCATCTTTTAGTTCCAGTCGATGCCCTATTGAAAAGCAGTTAATAGAATGCAAATTGTTCCTTGCTTTACAAGGTTCTGGTAAATAAAGATTTAAACACTGCCGCGCTCGGCCGTTTAATGCCCCGTTGTTGGAGCTAATTGAGCAGCGGGTGGCTGGTTCCCCACTCGCCAAAATGTGAAATCATAACCGTCATGGGGAGGATAAAAATGTGGCCTCGGCTTTGGGGAGACTCGGGGGGTCCCTGCCCGGCCCGGCCTCTGTTCCCGCCGCCGCTTCCTCCTCTTGTGGCGTCGGAGAAGGTTTATTCTCTCTAAAATGTGTTTTATTCCCCAGCGCCGGGTTTTCCTCGGCCCCAGGGGCTCCTCGGCGGCGTTATTTACGGAAATTCAACCCTCCAGTTTTCCTGGGGACGGGGTTTAATCCTTTGTTTTCTGCCGAGACAGCAAAAAACACCCCACACCACCACACCAACCACAAAACCAGCCG
>NW_009953578.1:211512-211905 GCF_000747805.2 Chaetura pelagica | reverse complement strand
TTGTTGCGGTGGGGCTCGCGTCGTGGCGTCTTGGGGGGGTCCCTGCACAACGGGGAGGGACCCACCCCCGTCACCCTGGGGGTGAAAAGTCCTGGGGGGTCCCGGGGAAAAGGCATCAGTTTCGTTCCCGTGGGATCCTGGAGGAAACGGGGGGGAGGAATTCCTGCACCCCCACTTCCCCGCCGAGGGTGCCCTCCCACCCTGGGGTCCCGTCCCCTCCTGCCTGAGCCCTCGCCCGTGGAACCCCCCCCCTTCTCGCCACGGATTTCTCCCGACGCGCAGGCCTAGGTAATTCTCTCGTGATTTATTTCTCGGGAGGGCGACAACCCCGTTGTGTCCCTGTCGCGACACGGCGGCTCCCCCTTCCCCTCTGCCCGGACTCGAACGAGCGCG
>NW_009953578.1:211014-211412 GCF_000747805.2 Chaetura pelagica | reverse complement strand
GCGGGGGGCCCCCGGGGGCAGCGCGGGCCCCGCTGAGCTCCGCGGCCCCGGGACCGGCTGGTCCTGCCCCAAAAGCGGGGCCGGGGGTCGGGACTCCGGGCTGAGCCCCCCGGCTGCCTTCCTTTCCTTCTTTATCTTTTCCCTTCCCTTTCCTTCTACCAGTTTTCTTTTTCCTTCGGGCTTTTCTCCGCTCCTTTTTCGTTTTATTTTTTTTTCTTTTCGTATTTTCGATTTTTATTTTCTGTTGTTTGTTGTTTTTTTCCCTTTTTGTTTTCATTTTCTGTTTTCGTTTTTATTTTCGTTTTTCCTTTCCTTTCCTTTCCTTTCCTTTCCTTTACTTTCCTTTCCTTTCCTTTCCTTTCCTTTCCTTTCCTTTCCTTTCCTTTCCTTTCCTTTCC
>NW_009953578.1:210219-210732 GCF_000747805.2 Chaetura pelagica | reverse complement strand
TTCTTCTTCTTCTTCTTCTTCTTCTCCTTCTTCTTCTTCTTCTTCTCCTCCTTCTCCTCCTCCTCCTTCTTCTCCTCTTCTCCTTCTTCTCCTTCTCCTTTCTTCTTTCTTCTTCTTTCTTCTCTCTATTTTTCTTTATATTTTCCTTTTTAATTCTTTTTTCTCCTTTTCCATTTTCGTTTTCACTCCCCGCCGTTTCTCCCCAGACCAAATCTCTGCCTCAGCGTGAACCCTCGTTACTGGAAAAAAAACCCAACCCACCCCACAACCACCTCACAACTGGGACCGCGATGGTGCGACTGGGCCAAAGCAAACGCCCCAGAGCTTTGCCAACACCAGTAATTAACGCCTCTAATTAATCCTGCGAACTAAGACACCGAATTGCCAGAATCAGGGACAAGACTGAGCTGCGGGAAAACCCGCCCGATCTATTTTTTCTTTTTCTGTTTATTTTTCTTTTTCTTTTTCTTTTCCTTTTCCTTTTCCTTTTCCTTTTCCTTTTCCTTTTCCTTT
>NW_009953578.1:203950-206540 GCF_000747805.2 Chaetura pelagica | reverse complement strand
CCCCGCACCGCTCCCTTATCACCGCGGCGGGGCCGCCTCCTCCCTCCGCCCGCGGCTGCTGGTTTTTTTCTCTGTTTGCTCCTAATCTGCGCGTCAGAAGGGGCCAATAAAACCTCCCGTCGGTTACACATTAAACCGGGTCCCCCCCGCCCCCTCCAGGAGGAAATAACCTCCCTCCCTGGGGACAGCAGCCCCGGGCACGACCCACCCGTGACCGTGGGGTCCTGCTCCCCCAAACCCCCCACGGGGCTTCACTCCCCGCCTGCCCAGCAGGGAACCCCCCAAGTCCAACCCCGGGGCGTTTCCCCGCCACCACCTCATTCCTATTTCATGTTGGTGCCATTTCAGGTGGGTTTTTGGGTGGGTTTCTGTCGATTTTTCCCCCTTTCCTTTCTTTTTCCGGGCGTCAGGAGCGGGGGTGAGATATTTATTCTTTCCCCCCTCTTGTCCTGTCAATCCCCACTGAAACCATAAGGGAGAGATAACAGAGAAGAGAAAACTCTCCGAGTGACCTTTGAATCAATTTGAAAAACCTCATTTAACTGATAAGTCTTGAAAGGCCCAGAACTAATTTGAAAATACATCTATTAAAATCTCATTGCCGCTGCCTCGGGAAGGGTGTGAGAGGCGATTTCCCGGGCTCGGGGGAGCCGGGAGAGCAGGTTTCAAACCCTGCTCAACAAAGAGGTTTTGCAGAACTTCCCCACCAAACCGGGGGGCTCAAAAGCAGGAGAGGAAAGAAGATTCAAAGGGGATTTTTTGAAAAGAAAACGCCCCGACGTATCAAACCCCGAACCACGGTGTTTCTTCCCCAGCTGCTGGGGAAATGGGAGATTGATGGTGTTTTCCTGCTAGAAGCAGGTGTGGAGTCTGGGATGGCAGACAGGGTATTGGATTTGGGCGTTAGTAGTATTTTATATGTATATATATATATTTAATTCCTTCAGAACACAAACGCGATATTTTCTTCTGCTCAGAGGTGGTTGCAGGGGCTGTGGCTCTGGGGGGGGGCAGCTCTGAGTGTGTGTGTGTGTGTGTGTGTGTGTGTGTGTGTGTGTGTGTGTGTGTGTGTTTGTGTGTGTGTTTGTGTGTGTGTTTGTGTGTGAGTGTGTGTGTGTGTGTGTGTTTGTGTGTGTGTCTGTGTGTGTGTGTGTCCCTTTCAGGAGCAGCAAATGGTGAAACTGGGGACAAACCCGGGCTTTTCCAAAGGGAAGGATGCTGAAGGCAGGAGGGGACCAGATGCAGGTCCCTGTGCTGGTTTTCCTCCCTGGGAACATCCCACCCTGCCCTGGGATCATCCCACTCTATCCTGGGATCATCCCATTCTGTTCTGGGATGATCCCACCCTGTCCTGGAGCAAGGAGCCCACCCTGGGTGTAGTGGAGCCAGAAATCCCCTTGGGAAGCCTCCCAGGGTGGGTCTCCTCGGGTGAAGCCTTCACTGGGTCCGTGGTTGGGTCCCTTGGCCACACCAACCAAAAACATCAGGTGAAAAATGACAAGCCCAGCAGAGCTGGGAAGGGCTGGGGGGGTTGGACACCCAACCTTTCCTGCTCCACAGCTCGGGGTGCAGTTTGGGGGATACCTTGGGATAGGATGTGTTTCCCACGGGAATTGCTGCCTCCCTGGCCATGGCAGGAGCTGGACCTGTCACCTCCCAGCATCTTGTTGGTTGTGGGGGAAGAGTTTTCCCCCTTGGTGTCTGATTCCCTGAGGTTTCTTGGGAAGGTTTGGGCAGAGGGAGCCCAGCACCCCGGGTCCAGATGCAGCCATGAGGCAGCTTTGATCTGCCCTCACCCCACGTCCACCCACCAGCACAGCTCTGCCTGGGATCTACCTGGGATGTGTCCCATCATCCCTAGATGTGTCCCATCAACCTGGGATGGATATGTCCCATCATCTCTGGGTGTGTTCCATCCACCTGGGATGTGTCCCATCCACCTGGGATGGATGTGTCCCATCTATTTGGAATGGATGTGTCCTATCATCCCTAGATGTGTCCCATCCACCTGGGATGTGTCCCATCAATTTGGGATGGATGTGTCCCATCTATTTGGGATGGATGTGTCCCATCTATTTGGGATGGATGTGTCCCATCATCCCTAGATGTGTCCCATCCACCTGGGATGTGTCCCATCTATTTGGGATGGATGTGTCCCATCTATTTGGGATGGTTGTGTCCCATCATCCCTAGATGTGTCTCATCAACCTGGGAAGGACTCTTGGCCACTGCCCTCCCCTTCCCAGCACCCACGGCAGTGCAGGGGGGCTGGGATCAGCCCCTGGCTTTCAAAACTGCCCCGAAAGGGAAAACAGATCCCAAAAAAATGTTCTCCTTCTTCAAATCCATCCTCAGCCAAAAGCTGAGCTGGGTGGATGTGCTGGAACTGGGGTGCTGAGGGGCTGCTGAGGAGCTGGCAGCAGCTTCTGGCAGCCAAGTGCATTTATTCCTGGCTGCCTGCAGGACCACGGCCATGGAGAGGCAAGAATTTGCTGGATAACTGGAAATTCAAGTACCTTGGGTAGTTCCTTTCAGGATACAGAGCTTCTCCAGCAAGACTGAAGCCAGGGTGGGCTTGGATGAGGAAAAT
>NW_009953578.1:202154-203890 GCF_000747805.2 Chaetura pelagica | reverse complement strand
GATGTCTGGTGCTGGAAGGAGGGGGCAGGACACCTGAAAAATAAAGACTCAGTGTTAAAATTGACACACAGGGAGGATTTCAGGAATGACCTGAATAATTCTATCTTCACATGGATAAAAATGGATGATCTCTGTCAGGAGTTGGCACCGTTGCTCCAAGTACTGGTGGTTTCTGCTGAGAAGGTCCAGAAGTGAATTCCAAGGGGTGAGGTGGGGTTTCAGGTGTTTCACAGGTGGGGAAGTTCAGGCACGGAGAGGAGAATGATTTGCTGGAGCAGAAGTGGGGCTGGAGGTGGCACATGGGGAGCAGAGATGGACACCACAGACCTCCTGGATGGGTGGGATGTGACGGGCAGGGGCTGAGATGGGCAGGGCTGTAGGGAGGATCCTTCCATTCCCCAGCCCCATCCCAGTTTTTTGTCCCCTCGTTGTGGATCAGGGATGCTCCTTCCCTTTGCCTTCTCAACCCATGGGTTTGGTCTCCAAGCTTGGGCACCTCAGCACCTTGTTGCTCCAACCAAGCTGTGTCCCAGTTTCCTCCCCTCAGGAGCTGTGAGCTGAGTTGGGGGAGCTGGGGGAGGGGGTGGGACCTGCTGCTGGGGGGGTGGCAGATGCCACCAGAGCTGCCCTGTGTCCCTGTTGGGTGACCTGGACCCGTCGTCCTGGCAAGGTTCTGCATTTCTGTGATTGTCCCTCTTCTTTTTCTGTCCCCAAAACCAATCACCAAGCAGGACTGACCCCACCAGGGTCCAGGAAACCTTGTCACCCCTGGCAGGAGCCGGGGGGGGACGGACACTTGTCTCTGCCCAGAGAACCCTGTTGTGGGAGCAGGGGCTGGATGTGGGAAGGCACTGGCTGGGACTGGTTGTCATCTCCTCACTTGAGGAGCAGAGGGAAGCTCCGAGAAAATGGGGAAAGAAAAGCAAATTGCAGGGTTTTTTTCTGCTGCAGGCACAGGTGGCAGTGACTGTCCCAGCTCTGCTGAGCACAGGGGGGGCAGGGGGGGAGTGGGGGCTGCTGCTCTCCCACCCAGGACAACCAAGGTCTCCTACTCTTGGTCTGACTCCTGAGAGCCCTAAATATTGAGGACTGGTGGGTCTGGGGGGTTGCTGGGAGGGCTCTGGGTGTGGCCCAGCTTGGCAGGGCACAGCTGGCAACCCACGGTGTCATGTTTGGCTGTTGGGGACCCCCCCCAAAAACCCCAAAGTGGACGGAGATCAGGAGAAACACCTCATGCCCAAGTGTTCTTCAAAGGGCTGTGAAGGTGATGGGCACCCAGGAGCCCCCGTGGGGGAGCTGAGAGCCACAGCAGGGCTGGCTCTGCCCACCAGCAAATGCCCCAAGTGCCACCATCCAGCTGAGGGGACACAAGCTGTGACTTGCCCGTGGCTTGATGGGGTGGAGCACCCCCAAAAAATCCCTCCGTGCCTCAGTTTCCCCACGCGTGGGGTTGATTCCCAGAGGGTCTGGAGACACCAGGAGCAGGTTGTTTAAAGCCGAGGACCCACAGCAGAGGCCAAACCCTCCCACGGGAGGAGGAGCTCCCAGGAGCCCCTGGTGGGAGCTGCTCTGCCCTCAGCTGATAAGGAGCAGGTAACGAGCCAACTCGTTATTCCAGGAGGGATAACACGGGAACTGGGCTGGGAGCTGCTGATGGGTGATGGTATCAGGGGCTGACAGAGATCTCAGCAGCTCTGCTGCTGCTGCTGGAGCCTCCCAGCCCCTCCACCCGTGCA
>NW_009953578.1:198983-202007 GCF_000747805.2 Chaetura pelagica | reverse complement strand
TTTGCTCGGGGGTTGCTCAGGGGCTGGACCTGCAGCTGCTCCAGTTTGGCTCGAATGTGATGCCGGATAAAATGGTGGTGTCAGTGCTGGGGGGGGGGTTGTGCTTCCAGAGCTCCTCCCCAGGACAGGGGGGTCTCTTTTCCCATCTGCCTCCCAGATTTGGGGTGTCCCCTTCCCCATCTGCCTCCCAACTTTGGGGGGGTGAGGAGGAGGAGGCAGGGTGGGATAGTGGCCCCCAAGTCACCCAGAGGGACACAAGGCTTTGACAAGAAGCCTCTGGACATCCATCTATGGATCAATGTCCACCTTCAGTTCCCTTTTTGGGGCCAAACATCAGGATTTGGAGGACGAAAAAGGCAACCTGGGTTGTCTGGTGCTGGAAGGAGGGGGCAGGACACCTGAAAAATAAAGACTCAGTGTTAAAATTGACACACAGGGAGGATTTCAGGAATGACCTGAATAATTCTATCTTCACATGGATAAAAATGGATGATCTCTGTCAGGAGTTGGCACCGTTGCTCCAAGTACTGGTGGTTTCTGCTGAGAAGGTCCAGAAGTGAATTCCAAGGGGTGAGGTGGGGGTTCAGGTGTTTCACAGGTGGGGAAGTTCAGGCACGGAGAGGAGAATGATTTGCTGGAGCAGAAGTGGGGCTGGAGGTGGCACATGGGGAGCAGAGATGGACACCACAGACCTCCTGGATGGGTGGGATGTGACGGGCAGGGGCTGAGATGGGCAGGGCTGTAGGGAGGATCCTTCCATTCCCCAGCCCCATCCCAGTTTTTTGTCCCCTCGTTGTGGATCAGGGATGCTCCTTCCCTTTGCCTTCTCAACCCATGGGTTTGGTCTCCAAGCTTGGGCACCTCAGCACCTTGTTGCTCCAACCAAGCTGTGTCCCAGTTTCCTCCCCTCAGGAGCTGTGAGCTGAGTTGGGGGAGCTGGGGGAGGGGGTGGGACCTGCTGCTGGGGGGGTGGCAGATGCCACCAGAGCTGCCCTGTGTCCCTGTTGGGTGACCTGGACCCGTCGTCCTGGCAAGGTTCTGCATTTCTGTGATTGTCCCTCTTCTTTTTCTGTCCCCAAAACCAATCACCAAGCAGGACTGACCCCACCAGGGTCCAGGAAACCTTGTCACCCCTGGCAGGAGCCGGGGGGGGACGGACACTTGTCTCTGCCCAGAGAACCCTGTTGTGGGAGCAGGGGCTGGATGTGGGAAGGCACTGGCTGGGACTGGTTGTCATCTCCTCACTTGAGGAGCAGAGGGAAGCTCCGAGAAAATGGGGAAAGAAAAGCAAATTGCAGGGTTTTTTTCTGCTGCAGGCACAGGTGGCAGTGACTGTCCCAGCTCTGCTGAGCACAGGGGGGGCAGGGGGGGAGTGGGGGCTGCTGCTCTCCCACCCAGGACAACCAAGGTCTCCTACTCTTGGTCTGACTCCTGAGAGCCCTAAATATTGAGGACTGGTGGGTCTGGGGGGTTGCTGGGAGGGCTCTGGGTGTGGCCCAGCTTGGCAGGGCACAGCTGGCAACCCACGGTGTCATGTTTGGCTGTTGGGGACCCCCCCCAAAAACCCCAAAGTGGACGGAGATCAGGAGAAACACCTCATGCCCAAGTGTTCTTCAAAGGGCTGTGAAGGTGATGGGCACCCAGGAGCCCCCGTGGGGGAGCTGAGAGCCACAGCAGGGCTGGCTCTGCCCACCAGCAAATGCCCCAAGTGCCACCATCCAGCTGAGGGGACACAAGCTGTGACTTGCCCGTGGCTTGATGGGGTGGAGCACCCCCAAAAAATCCCTCCGTGCCTCAGTTTCCCCACGCGTGGGGTTGATTCCCAGAGGGTCTGGAGACACCAGGAGCAGGTTGTTTAAAGCCGAGGACCCACAGCAGAGGCCAAACCCTCCCACGGGAGGAGGAGCTCCCAGGAGCCCCTGGTGGGAGCTGCTCTGCCCTCAGCTGATAAGGAGCAGGTAACGAGCCAACTCGTTATTCCAGGAGGGATAACACGGGAACTGGGCTGGGAGCTGCTGATGGGTGATGGTATCAGGGGCTGACAGAGATCTCAGCAGCTCTGCTGCTGCTGCTGGAGCATCCCAGCCCCTCCAGCTGTGCAGGGACAATGCTGCCCATCCCATCTCCCCAGTTTCTTTGGAGATCTGGTCCTACTATATATATATATATTATTTTTTCCCATCTTCTGAGGTTCCCTTGGACCTGGCACCCCCCTGGGGAAATTATAAGCTGGGGGGTGGATGTTTTGCTCAGGGGTTGCTCAGGGGCTGGACCTGCAGCTGCTCCAGTTTGGCTCGAATGTGATGCCGGAAAAAATGGTGGTGTCAGTGACCTGGGGTGGTTTGTGCCACCAGAGCTCCCCCCCAGGACAAGGGGGTCTCTTTTCCCATCTGCCTCCCAGATTTGGGGTGTCCCCTTCCCCATCTGCCTCCCAACTTTGGGGGGGTGAGGAGGAGGAGGCAGGGTGGGATAGTGGCCCCCAAGTCACCCAGAGGGACACAAGGCTTTGACAAGAAGCCTCTGGACATCCATCTATGGATCAATGTCCACCTTCAGTTCCCTTTTTGGGGCCAAACATCAGGATTTGGAGGACATTTCTCAGCCAGAAGGCAGCAACCCATCCCCTGGTATGTCCTGCTTTGGGGGGGATGCTCCTGCCAGCCCCCCCCCAAAAGCCACTCACCCCCTTGCCAGAATCAGGACCAAACTTGCTGTAATTTGGGTGGGTTTTTGTGGAGATGTGGGGGTGCACACACACCTGCAGCTCCATTCAGCTCGGGGGGGGAGGGTCAGAATTGGGGTGAAGGGAGACAAAGATCCAAGGGTGCAGGTCCCACCGGGTGCCCTGCAGGCCACCAGAAGAAGTTAAAGACCAAATCATGCCAATCAGGGCATTTATTAAAACAAACCCACCAACAAAACCCCCCAAAGAAGCTGATTTCAACCCAACAGGAAACATTTGGAAACGGTCTCCCCAAAACTGAAGCAGCTTTTCCCTCCCCCAGCTGATGCTCCCCCGCCACT
>NW_009953578.1:197561-198333 GCF_000747805.2 Chaetura pelagica | reverse complement strand
TCTTTTTCTTTTTCTTTTTCTTTTTCTTTTTCTTTTTCTTTTTCTTTTTCTTTTTCTTTTTCTTTTTCTTTTTCTTTTTCTTTTTCTTTTTCTTTTTCTTTTTCTTTTTCTTTTTCTTTTTCTTTTTCTTTTTCTTTTTCTTTTTCTTTTTCTTTTTCTTTTTCTTTTTCTTTTTCTTTTTCTTTTTCTTTCTCTTTCTCTTTCTCTTTTTTCTCTTTTTCTTTCTCTTTTTCTTTTTCTCTTCCCCTTTTCCTTTTGCTTTTTCTTTGCTTTTTCTTTCTCTTTCTCTTTTTCTTTCTTTTCCCTTTTTATTTCTTTCTCTTTTTCTTTCTCTTCCTTTTTTTCTCTTCTCCTTTCTCTTTCTCTCTTCCTTCCTCTTTCTCTCTTTATTATTTTTACTTCTACATGCTCCTTTTTATTTCTTTTCCTCTTTTCCTCCTTTCCTTTCCTCTCTTTCTTTTCTTATTTTGTCTTTTTCCTTTTCCTTTTTCCCACCCCTTTGCCTCCACTCTTCTTTCTCAGCCCATTTTACCCCCAACACCCACCCAAGATAAACCCCCCCCATAACCAACCCCTCAAGGGCTGGTTCCACGTCCCTCTCCCACCCTCACAGAGAAGCCCCACGAATGTTCATCTCCCACCCAGGGAATAACCCAGGGAACAACCCAGCTCCATCGGGACCAACCCCCCTATTCTACAACCCCTTTCCCTTCCCCCCAAGACCCTCCCTCGGCCTCCCCCCCTGCCCCCCCAGATCCCAGAGCCATCAGAG
>NW_009953578.1:196126-197401 GCF_000747805.2 Chaetura pelagica | reverse complement strand
GGGGGGGGTTGTTTCTCTGCTGTGTTCAGATGGGAGGAGGTAAAAGGCCTTTTCCTTCAGGAGTTTCCCTGCTCACAGGGTGGGGTGGGAAAGGAGCAGGGAGCAGGACCCGGGCACAGCCTGGAGATGGTCATTCCCTTCCAGGTGGGATTTGAGAGGTGGGAAGGGCCCTCAGCAGCTGCTCAAGAGCATCCAGGGGTGCTTTGCAGGCCTGGGAAGATGCTGAGCCTCAGCCAGCTGGGATGGGGGCAGTGCTGGAGGCTGAGAACCCACCATGGAGCATCTCCCGGCCCAGCAAATTGCCTAAAGTTCAGTTGTCATAGAATCATGGGATGGTTTGGGTTGGCAGGGACCTTGAAGATCATCCAGTCCCACTCCCTGCTGTGGACAGGGGTACCACAAACTAGACCAGGCTGCTCCAAGCCCCATCCAACGTGCCCTTCAACACTGCCAGGGATGGGGCAGCCACAGCTTCCCTGGGCAACCTGGGCCAGGCTCTCACCACCCTCACACTCCACAATTCCCTCCTCATGTCTCACCTCAATCTCCCTCTGCCACTTTTCATCCATCCCCCTTGTCCTCTCCCTCCCTGCCCTTGTCCCAAGTCCCTCCCCAGCTTTCCTGGAGCCCCTTCAGGCACTGGAAGCTGCTCTAAGGTCTCCCTGGAGCCTTCTCTTCTCCAGGCTGAACAAATTGCCCAGTGGGGTCCAGGCTTCAGGCTTCTTCTCACCCCAAAACCCCTCCCAGGTGCTGCTGCCCCTTCAATCCCCTCTATCCCACACCAGGGTGTCCAGCCGGGCTTGTGTGTCTGTTCCCAGTGCTCAGGGGTCTCAGTCCTTGCCCTGCCCTCCCCGGAGGTCCCTGCCTCGAATTAAAACATCATCCATCGTTGCAGCGGCAGCGGGTAATCCCTGGCAGATCAGTGCAATTACTGCGGGAAATACCTTGGGAGCTGAACTAATAACGCCGGGCGGTGTATTAAGAGTCACTGGCTTAGAGCCGAGCTCAGCCCCACGCCTGGGGGGCCTGGGCTGAGCGCCCCGGGGGGCAGCAGCTCCCTGGGGGGTGGTTGTGTGGCCAGGGTGGGGGAAGGTGGGGAGATGATGGGCTGTGGGGCAGCTGTGGGGTTAGTGTGGGGCAGGGATGGAGCAGCCGTGGGGCAGCAATGGGGCAGTGATGGGGCAGGGATGGGGCAGCAATGGGGCAGCAATGGGGCAGCCATGGGGCAGCAATAGGGCAGTGATGGGGCAGGGATGGGGCAGCAATGGGGCAGGG
>NW_009953578.1:190146-195629 GCF_000747805.2 Chaetura pelagica | reverse complement strand
GGAGAGGCACCTGGTTGATCCCCCTGGTGTCACCCCCTTACAGCCCCCGGCTCCCTCGGTGTCCCCAACCCCACCGTTGTCCCCAGGACATAGTGAGCAGCCTGGGCGTGTGGCACCTGCTGCTGTCTCACCACAGGGCTGGGTGGGAATGGCTGGGAATGGTGGTGGCACCAGTAGAGGTTGCGCTGGAAGGTCTTGAGAGCACTGGAACCTTCTGGATCGGGGCCCCGCTCGTGTCTGGAAGGTCCTTCTTGCCAGCGCTGCTGGAGCTCAGGGACAACCCAAGAGCATCCCCTGCCCAGGCCCTCCCACCTGCCTGCAGAGACTCCCAAACCTGGTGGATCCAACCTCCAGCACCCCAGCCCCAAGGATCACAGGTGTCCCTGGTTTTCCCAGAGCAGGAAGGGCAGCAGCAGCAGCTGGGAACTGACCCTGCCAAGCCCTGCGGGACCCGCACACCTCACACCCCCCCATCCACCTGGGGCCAGATCTCATCAGGAAATGCAGAATACTCTGTTTTTCTCCCCCCACTGCTTTTCCCCATCTCTCCAGCCAATGTTCTTTAGTGGATAAGGGCTCCAGGCCCTCTCTGCCCACCATGTCTCCACCAGGAGCAGCTCGGGAGCCACACACACTTCATTGATTGCTGGGTCTGTTTATTGTCCCTGGATCCGGGAGCTGCAACAACTTGGCAGGAAGAGCCTGCCAGGAATGGGCTGATGAGGGTCACTCAGCAGCAGCCTGTGCTGGTGCCAAAGGGAGATCCCTGCTGCTCCTTTGCTGCCCAGTGAGGACACAGTTGGACTGCCCAGGACCCACAGCTCTGGGGGTGACAGGGATGTCACTTGCCCTGCATTCCCAGGCCAGGCTCCTCGCCCTGTGTTTCTTCTCCCACGAATTGAACCCCAAACTCCTTTCCCTCCCCGCTCAGATTCTGCAGCTGGGGGCTCTTGCACCAAAGCTGAGCACCAGGACGTGCTGCTGACTCCAAGGGAAACTTCTTCCAGGGGCTGGAGGGTTTCCAGCTGTTCCCCCCACCCGTCCCCACCGACCTTCCCGAGCTGCCTCCATCCCTGGCGGGCCCTGCCTGCCCTGCCTGACTCCTGCACTTCATTAGCACCAATTTGCTCTCATCACACTTAAGTGACAGTGACTGGGGAGAAGATTGAGGAGCAGGGAGGATTCCCAGGACACCTCTGCCCAGCTCAGCCTCACACCAGGCAGCTGGTGCAGCCCTGGGCTGTGCTGGCAGCAGGAGCAGCTTGGAACAGCAGTGGTTTCCACTGGGACAAGGAGAAGCAGCCAACCATGGGCTGGAAAATAAAAAAGGCCTAGAAATGGAGGGAATGGGACAAATGGAGGAAGCAGCTTTCCCAGCAGGTGGGACTGCAGAGCCTGAGGTTGATCCCAGTTTTCCTGGGTGCTGGGGAGAGCAGGGCACTGGGTGCTCCTTTATGCAAATCTCCAGATAAGAGAGTGAAAAATCATAGAATCCCAGGCTCATTTGGGTTGGAAGGGACCTCAAAGATCATCAGGTTCCAACCCCCCTGCATGAGCAGGGACACCTCCCACCAGCCCAGGTTGCTCCAAGCCCCATCCAACCTGCCCTTCAACACTGCCAGGGATGGGGCAGCCACAGCTTCCCTGGGCAACCTGGGCCAGGCTCTCACCACCCTCACACTCCACAATTCCCTCCTCATGTCTCCCCTCAATCTCCCTCTGCCACTTTTCATCCATCCCCCCTTGTCCTCTCCCTCCCTGCCCTTGTCCCAAGCCCCTCCCCAGCTTTCCTGGAGCCCCTTCAGGCCCTGGAAGCTGCTCTAAGGTCTCTCTGGAGCCTTCTCTTCTTCAGGCTGAACACCCCAACTCTCCCAGCCTGGCTCCAGAGCAGAGCTGCTCCAGCCCTCCCATCATCTCTGTGGCCTCCTCTGGACTCTCTCCAACAGCTCCATGTCCTTCTCATGTCAGGAGCTCCAGAACTGGACACAAATCAAACCTCTGCAGAAAGGAAACAGTTTTAACAACAAACCTGTACTTTTACATCATCTGAAAGTGGTTGTTTCTGTGTCCATGGGAGGGTCTGATGCCTTCTGGCCCAGCCCAGTCTGTGGCTGCTCGTCTGGAACGGACAAGAATAAAAAGGGCAAACGTGGAGGGAGGGAGCCAAGCAGCCCTGCAGCCCCACAGCTGCTTTGTGTCCCTTTGCCTGCCCTCAGACCAGACCAACTCATCTGCTTCAGTGCTGCACAAGAGGAAAATGCTGTGAACAACCAGACAAACCTTCAGAAGGGCAGGAGGGGCAAAACAAGGAGCACCACGGGGACCAACAACAGTGGAGTGGAGGACCCAGGGCTTGTGCCTTCATCTCCAGCCCAAGCTGCTCTGCTCCCACAGCCCTGGGGGGGCTGGTGCAGGGGGCTGGGGGTGTGGGTGCAGGGGGCTGGGGGTGTCCCAGAGCCCTGGATGCCTCCACCAGAGCTGCTCCCTGGAACGAGTCACTGAAACCCTTTGCCAGGGAAGGAAAACCCTCCCGGAACGTGGAGCCAAGTGCTTTGTCTCATCTCATCTCCTCATTTGCAGCATTCAGAGGAAGATTTAATTTGCTGGGCTCGGGGAAGTGGCTCACCCTGCAGCACGTTGGCTGCATACCAATCACCAGGGGCTCTCCCCAGGCCTTGCACTCACCCTCTGGCAGCTCCCAGGGACACCAGTGGGAAAGCCTGTTCCCTGGCCACGCGGCACAGGGACACGGTGGGGCCAGGAGCTCTGTCTGGGCTGTGTCCCTCTGACCCTGGGGCTGCAGCTTTGCAGACACATCCCAGCTCCCAGCCACAGCTCTCAGGCTCTGGTGCATCTTGTAGCCTTGTTGAATCTGTTGGTTTCTAGAGCAGTTCTCACTGTCTTGTGGTTCAGAGCTGTCAGATGCTGCAGGGTCAGAGCAGTCACAGTCCCTGCAGGTTTTGGAGCCCAAAGGGGTTTTTTTGGTGGTTGTTGTTGTTTGTTCTCACATGCTGTTGGCATCTGGAGGGTTGCTCTGCACTGGCAGCTGTGAGATTATCCCCTTTGCCTGCGTGTTCGTTGGTTTTTGAACTCAAATGGGCTTTCAGAGGGGAAAAAGAAAACCAAAAAGGCAGTTGGGGTTTGGTTTTTTAACTCTCTTTCTTCCTGTGTTTGCACACTGCTGACTCCCATCAGCACTGAGGCTTCCCAGCTAGAGAAGACCCACATTTCTGCTGGAGAAGCCTGTTTGTGACAAATGTCTTCAGGCTCTTCTTCTGCAATGTGAAGTCCAACAACTCTCTTGCAGCAGTTGCCCCAGCTCTGAGCATCCTGACCAGCCCAGCTCTGAGCCAAAGGGTTTCTGGTTTGTGGATGAAGCTCCTTGATCTCTGATCCAGAATCTGCTCCAGCTTTGGGGGAGCAGCTGTCACTTCCTTCCCTGGCAGTGTTGAAGGGCAGGTTGGATGGGGCTTGGAGCAGCCTGGGCTGGTGGGAGGTGTCCCTGCCCATGCAGGGGGGTGGGACTGGATGAGCTTTAAGGTCCCTTCCAACCCAAACCATCCCATGACCCTCATTCAGCTCAGGATCAGACACCACTCTGCTGTGGGAGGCACTGGGCTTATCACAGTTTGTTCAGAGCTGCAGCTCCCAAAACCTTCCAGAATATCAGGGCAGGGTCTGAACGAGTAGAGTCCATCACACAACCAGCTCCTCCAACTTTGTGGAAGACATTTGAGATCCCTCTGCTCCTTCAAGGAGAGTGGGAAACAGGTTGCCCAGGGACTAGACAAATCTTGAAGGCACAGAGATGAGCCAGCTCTGCTCAGGGCCATTTCCCACCTAGTGCCTTTCAGTGAAAGAGCCTGTCCCACCTCTACACCTGAAGAAACCTGCCCCAACCTGGCTGACCACGTCCATCTCCATCCTCTCCTCCACCTCCCTTAGACACTGGCCCAGGTTGCCCAGGGAAGCTGTGGCTGCCCCATCCCTGGCAGTGTTGAAGGGCAGGTTGGATGGGGCTTGGAGCAGCCTGGGCTGGTGGGAGGTGTCCCTGCCCATGCAGGGGGTTGGATCTAGATGATCTTTAAGGTCCCTTCCAACCCAAACCATTCTGTGACCATTCTTTGAGCCCTAAAAGCTCCTCAACCCCCATGCTTGGCTGCCTTCTGATTCGACAGGGAGAAAAAGAGAAAAACTGGTGCCTTGTGGGTTCTTGTCCCCCCTCCCAACCTCCCTTCCAGGCCCTGCAAGCCCCTGGGCTGGCTTTTGTGATTTCAACAAATCACCAGCACTTAAGCAAAGTGGGCAGAAAATTACAGGTTGAGTTGTGAGTGAATGGAGAGGGAGAGGAGGCAGGGGCTGAGCACAGGGATGGTTGTGGGTATAATAGAGAGCCCAGGGGCTGCTGCCTGCAAAGCCATCAGGTATTAGTTAAATGCTCCGTGGGGTAATCACAGCTCCCGAGCAGCAGCCACTTGATTGTCTCTATTCTGTCCCTTTCAGAATTATTTTGGGAGCTATTTTGCTTGGAACTGTCAAGGTTAAGGCAAGGAAAAGGTGCTCCCTGGGGCAGGAGTCTCCAGGGAGGCAGGAATCCTTGGCTGGAGTCCCCTGGGGGAAGAGGGTGAGATGCCTCTGCTTGCAGAAATCTTTCCTCCTGTTTTTTTTATCCCCCCCGAGGTTCCTCCTTGTCTTTGCTCCTCGTGGTTTTTCCACAGCCAGGTCAGCTTCCTTAGGGATGGAGGATTGCTGGGATTGCATGGCTGGTGTCTGGGGAGAAGGGGCTCTGTGCCATCACCCCCCCACTGTGTCTGCTGGTCCCTCCCTGTCACGCTGGTGTTGGTTGGTGGTTTGAGCCTGACCTGGCTGAGCTGTGGGGGTGTCAGAGCTGCTGGTTTGGTGAGATGAGCTGGGGGGAGATGGAGGGAGGAGAGAAGGTTCTCCCTGTGGGTCAGCTCAAGCCTTCCTGGCCAGCAGAGCATCCTCCCTGGTCATGGGGGGAGCCAGTCCTTCCCTCCCCCTTGTGGTCCTGGTCTTCTGTGTCCCAGGAAGAGCAAGACAAGGCAGGGAGTGAATCCCTGGGGAGATAACACAGAGGCAGGCAGGGCAGGATGTCCCTGTCCCCATGGACCCAATGGGGCTCAGAGCCCCACTGAGGGATGGGACCAGAGAGCAGCATTAAGCCAAAGAAGAATCATTTGGAGCTTGGGACTTGGAAATAAAGGGATTTTGAAGCACAAAGAGCAACTCTCCCCCTACACTGACCTGGGTGGGGGTCAGAGCCATGTCCCTGGCTGTCCCCATCTCCCACCACCTGTGGGGACAGTGGGGTGGTCACTGCCAGCCTGGACAAGCAGCTCCTGGGGGCTGGGGAACAGGGCAAAGCTCCTCCACTGGGGGCTGCTGGAAATAGATCTGAGCAGCATCCCCATTGATTGCTGCTGTGTGGAGCTGTAATTAGATTGAGCTGAGGGGGGGGGAGG
>NW_009953578.1:180749-181117 GCF_000747805.2 Chaetura pelagica | reverse complement strand
ACGTGGATCAGTTTTCCCAGCAAAACCCTGCTGGTCAGTGTCTGCCTCCCAGCTCTGAGTTATTAATGGGTGACTGGTTTCTAATAATTACTCCTAAAAATTGAACGGGGAGGGGGGGATGGGTGGAGTGTGAGGCTGAAAAGCTGCAGTGCCTGGATCTGGGGCTGCAGAGCTGGTGGGAATGGGCAGGGAAGCAGGAGGACAACCTGGATCTCAGTGGCTTGGTGAGGGTGGCAGCTGGGGCAGCACATCCCCTGGCCCATCCTGTGGGATTCTGGGTGTATGTGCAGGTCCCTGCACCAGCTGGGGTGGAGCTGGTGGGTCCATGGAGCTGTGGTGTGGGAGGGCAGGCTGTCATGGCAGGGGGG
>NW_009953578.1:148897-179444 GCF_000747805.2 Chaetura pelagica | reverse complement strand
CACCATCCACACCAGGTCCCACCCCTGCTCCCAGCACCAGCTCAGCAGGCTGGGGGGGACACTGGGAGGGCAGGGGGTTGGGGAATGGGTGAGGGGTCTGGGAGGAATTTTTCTGTTCGTTGTTTGGTTTGGGGAGGGGTTTTTGGGATGGGTCTATTTTTATTTTTAAAAAAAAATTCATGTCTGGAACAAAAGTCAAATTTTCTATAAAGGCTTTTTTTGTTTGTTCTTTTTGCAAGCATCTGATGGTCATAGGGTAGGTTTCCACTAAACCATTCTCTGCTGGCTGTTTGAGTAAGGTACCCCTGGGACCTGGTACCACCAGGACTCAGACTGTCCCTTGTCCCTAAGGATGGTGGTTACCAAACCTGACGGGGAGGGAGAAGGGGAGGGGAAGGCTCCTCACCAACTATGTCTTCCAGGGACAGGATTTTCAGTGAGTGTGGTTGGTTGTGCCAAGCTTGGTGCCTCCTGTCCCCTGCCCCAGCAGGAGAAGGGTCCAGAGAAGGGCCATGAAGTTGATGGGAGGGCTGGAGCAGCTCTGCTCTGGAGCCAGGCTGGGAGAGTTGGGGTGTTCAGCCTGGAGAAGAGAAGGCTCCAGGGAGACCTTAGAGCAGCTTCCAGTGCCTGAAGGGGCTCCAGGAAAGCTGGGGAGGGACTTGGGACAAGGGCAGGGAGGGAGAGGACAAGGGGGGATGGATGAAAAGTGGGAGAGGGAGATTGAGGTGAGACATGAGGAGGGAATTGTGGAGTGTGAGGGTGGTGAGAGCCTGGCCCAGGCTGCCCAGGGAAGCTGTGGCTGCCCCATCCCTGGCAGTGTTGAAGGGCAGGTTGGATGGGGCTTGGAGCAGCCTGGGCTGGTGGGAGGTGTCCCTGCCCATGCAGGGGGTGGGACTGGATGAGCTTTAAGGTCCCTTCCAACCTTCACCATCCCATGATTCTGATTCCATAAGAACCAATGGCTCCCACTACCCAAGTGGGGATGTGGTGAGGACCAAGCCCAGCAGTCAGGGAAACAAGGCTCAATTGGTTGGATCTGCTGCATTGAGCTCCAGATGCCCCCAGCTTTGGGTGGAAGGGGCAGATATCATCCTTCTCTTAGTTCAAGGTGCTCTAAAGAGGACTCATAGTGCAGGCCAGCTGAAGAAGCATCAGAAGAAGACCTTCCCTGTTCTCTACTGAGGAAGAAGTGGCTTCAAACCCCCTCCCATTTCTCCTAGGTTATGTGGTTGCTTTTTTACTCACCTGGCCTTGGAGGTGGGTTTCTGTAGCAGGCAGGTAGTTAACTTGAGGGGAAATCCTGTCCCATGAGCCTGTGATGCCACCCAAGATGCCAACCTGTGTCCTATCACAGCAGCAGCAGCTTTCAGCCTTGTCCTCTGGCCCCTCCAAGGTATGTGCACCAGGTCAAAGAGCTTTCTGGAACTGCCTGAGAAGTGATTTGAAATCTGTCCTCCAGCAACGTTCCAACAGGGAATGTCTCAAAGGACCTCCCTGCAAAATCCTTTGGAAGATCCTAACCAAAAATCCCCCAAAGGCTGAAAACTGCTGCTGGTTG
The DNA here is from genome assembly GCF_000747805.2 of Chaetura pelagica. Classification (NCBI taxonomy): domain Eukaryota; kingdom Metazoa; phylum Chordata; class Aves; order Apodiformes; family Apodidae; genus Chaetura; species Chaetura pelagica. The sequence goes on along the minus strand of NW_009953578.1, from coordinate 177,886 downwards.
GGCCAAGAGTGGGTGCTTCCCATGCTCTTCAGCCCATTGTTTCCTGACTCTTTTCTGAGTTTTCCAGGAGGGAACAGTGTGTCCCCAGCCTTGGAGGGCCAGATCCATGCCCTGCCTTGCCCATGGGCATCTCTTGGCATGTCTGGCCAAGTCCTGACCCAGCAAAGCCCCTGAGAACCCTGAGCTGACCTCGACAGCTTTGAGGTTGTCCTGCTTTCAGTAGAAGCTGGGCCAGCAGCCTCCACCAACCTTCCTGACTCTGTAATATCCTAGAAAAATGTCATAGCAAAGAGCTCCTTTTCTCACCCACAAACAGGGCTCTGAATATTCCTGCAGTTCCATTAATACCTTTCCCAAAATGTGTGTACTCCCCTCCCTCCCTCCCGCGCAGTGTGGTGGGGTCAGGGGAGCTTTCCTGGCTCCTGGAAGCCCCATCCCGGGAATGTCTCAAAGGACCTCCCTGCAAAATCCTTTGGAAGATCCTAACCAAAAATCCCCCAAAGGCTGAAAACTGCTGCTGGTTGGGCCAAGAGTGGGTGCTTCCCATGCTCTTCAGCCCATTGTTTCCTGACTCTTTTCTGAGTTTTCCAGGAGGGAACAGTGTGTCCCCAGCCTTGGAGGGCCAGATCCATGCCCTGCCTTGCCCATGGGCATCTCTTGGCATGTCTGGCCAAGTCCTGACCCAGCAAAGCCCCTGAGAACCCTGAGCTGACCTCGACAGCTTTGAGGTTGTCCTGCTTTCAGTAGAAGCTGGGCCAGCAGCCTCCACTAACCTTCCTGACTCTGTAATATCCTAGAAAAATGTCATAGCAAAGGGCTCCTTTTCTCACCCACAAACAGGGCTCTGAATATTCCTGCAGTTCCATTAATACCTTTCCCAAAACGTGTGTCCTCCCCTCCCTCCCTCCCACGCAGTGTGGTGGGGTCAGGGGCTCCTGGAAGCCCCATCCCTGTGTGGCAGCACTTCTGTCCTGACCCTGCTGCTCCTCTAGAGAAGGCTTTTAATTCAGTGCTGGCTCAACCTGACACACACTCCAAAGACACACAGGGGAGATGGAATTTCCTGGAGCCTCCAGTGTCTCAAACTGTTCTCCAGCCTTCAGAGGCAGGAAAACCCCTTTCCAGAGCAGGTGGAACCACAGATGGTCTTTCCAGCCCTGGGACGTGGTGGCTGCAGACTGGCCATGTCACAGTGTCCCCGTCCCCAGCTCTTCTCTGCATTTCAGAGGTGGCAGCTGGACGTGATGGCCAAGACACCAGTTCCCTGAGTCCTCAAGGGATGAGGTGATGAGGAGGCAAGGGAGACCATAGCAGGGTGCAGCAGGGAGGGAGGCTGATGATGACCCCCAGAATTCAGAGCAGGTCCAAACAGCCAGGCTGTCGGAGCAGAGTCAGCCCAGGAGTTTCCTCAGTCTCTAGTCCCTGGTCAGCTGGAGATGCTGAGACTTGGGTTTTCCTGGGCATCTGAAGAGCTGATGAGCTTCTCCCAGGCTTTTCTCATAGTGGGATCCGAAGAGGTTCTTGTCCCATCTCAGCAGATGCTCAGGAGGCACAGGGAGGAAGAGGAGGGAGGTACCTGGGGAGTGATGGGCAACAAACCAGCAGGTTTACTGGAGGGAAGGGCCTGGATTCTGGGAGGCCCTGCAAGCGGGCCTGGGTGGTGAGCACCAACTCATGGCCCTCCTCTCTCTTTTGAACACCCCAGCCTGCAAACGCAAGGAGCAGGAGCAGCAGAAGGACAGGAGCCTGCAGCCCAAGAAGCAGAGGTTGGTCTTCACGGACCTGCAGCGCCGCACCCTGATCGCCATCTTCAAGGAGAACAAGCGCCCGTCCAAGGAGATGCAAATGACCATCTCCCAGCAGCTGGGCTTGGAGCTCAACACCGTCAGCAACTTCTTCATGAACGCCCGCCGGAGGTGCATGAACCGCTGGCAGGAGGAACCAGGCACCAACCCTGGGGTCCCTTCTTCTTCTACAAGCACTTTCTCCAAAGCATGATGCCCCCCCAGCCCTCCCTGCCCCTTCCCGGACATCCTGCTCACGACAAAGCCAACCCCCAAGACTCACACTCATGCCCCATGCCAACTGGGGTGGGTGTTTTTGGATGCTGTGGGGTTCCATCAGCCTCCCAAGCCCTCAGCTGGGTGTCACCCTAGGACATGGGCCTCGTGCCATGTCCTGCTGCCACGTCCCCCCAGCTCGTGGAGCAGGGATGGGGTTTGCAACCGGGTCAGCTCTGTCCCCAGGAGGGCTTGGAGGAAACCCCTGTGGAGGGAGGGGTGAGGTGGGGATGGAGGGAGAGGACAAGATGCTGTTTGGAAGCATCTCTGGTCTTTGGGGATCATAGAACCTTGTCTTCACCTGCCCACCAGGGTGTCTGGGGAGAGGGGCACTCCCTGACCCCCCCGGTCTCGCTCTCTGCCTTACGGCTCCCGCGGTGGGGGGGTGAAGCTGAGGGAGGTACCAGAAGTGGAGTCACAGGGCTGGACTCCGGCACAATCCCACCAAATACATCCCCTCCCCGTGTGCTGGATGGTGACCCCAGGCTCCTGCCAGGTCTCTGGCAGCTGAAGCTTTTGCCCCCCCCCTGAGTTGCCCCCCTGAGGGGCTCCCCAGGACATCCAGCCCCTCTCTGCCATTGCCACACGGGGCCTTTCTCTCCCTCCAAGGTCTGAAAACCTGATCGAGGACATCCCTGAAACCCCAGTCTCCTCCACGGGCATCTTCCTCCAACCTCCCCTCCCTAGACACCCCCAAGAGCACCCACACTCCCCAGCCCTCCACATACCCCATCCCACCAGAGGACCCCTCATCCCTGGATCCTTCCCAAAAGAAACTCCACAAAGGCAAAGGAGACGTCGCCCCGGGGCGGGAACGTCGCCCGGCGCCCGAGCAGGTCAAAGAAGCACATTTTAAGCTACAGAAATCGGGTATTTAAAAAACAAACAAACAAACAAACAAACAAAAAGAATCCTTGTTTGAAAGGAGATGGGAGGAGAGACTTGGAGAGAAGGATCTGATCTTTCCTGGTGACTGGCTCCACCATTCCCCGCTGGATTTCTGGTTCGCTTTTCGGTTGAGGAACAGACTCGGACAAAGCAGATTTGTTGGCTTTGTTGTCTCGCCCCATCCACCCCTCGACACACACACACTCCTGCCCCCTCCCATCCCACCTCTCCCCTCTTCATCTCTGTTACCAAAGAAATGACAAAAACCAAAAAAAAAAACCAACAACCAACCCAACAAGAAGAGGAAAAACATAATATAAAATTCCCTCCTGGCAACCAACGCCGGTGTTGGGTGGGAAAAGGAAAATCCGAGGGATCTGGTGGAGAAATCCAGCCCTGGGTGTGAGAAGGAGGAAAACTTCCCAATGAGATCGACAGGGAAGAAAAACCCAAACAAAAAACCAACCCAAACAAAAGGAATCCCAAGAGAAACCACAACCCAACAAGCTCAACGCAAAGACCGGCAACTTACCAAAAAAAAAGATGTTGTTTTTTTTTTTGTTTTAGCTTCTTTCTTCTTTTTTTTTGTGCCAATTAAACAACCTGCCTTAAAACGTGAATTTCTGGAGCGATGGGACTAACTTCAAACCAGTTGTTTCCTCCGAGCTCTCCATGGTGACTTGTGCCATATAAAAAAGCAATTCACGAGGCCAAACCTTTACAATCAATCCTCATCCCAGTCGCCTTGCGGGCTCCTCGCCAGCTTGGAATGTCCTTTGGGAGGAGCAGGAGGTGCTGGCGAGGACAGGGAAGGGCTGGGAGAGGTTTGGGGATGGAAGGGAAGGCAAGGTTCCCTCCTTCCCTTACCAAGAATAATAAATCCTCCAAAATCAACCAAAAAAAAAAAAAAGGACATTCTAGAATTTATGCGGGTAAAATAGTAACATCTGTGTTCTAGCTCTATGGTTTCTTCGATTCACTTGACTTTGAGAGCAATCTGTTGTGTAACAGGAAGGCACCTTGTTGAAAAGAAGGAGAAAAAAAGGAGAAAAGGGAAAAAAAAGGGGGGAAAAAAATGTATATGTTCACCAAAAAAGCACTCCCCCAAAAAAAAAGAAAGAAAGGAAGAGGAAAGAAAGGACGAAAGAATGAAGGAAAGAAAATAAACCGCCCTGCACACGAAGCCCTGCCTGGCTGTGGCCACCAGCAGGGGCTGAGGACGACTTTAACCAAAGAGCTCCTGGGGTAGGTGGGCAGTGGAGGGGCTGGGGGTGTCACACTGGACGTGGTCACACCAGAGGAAACCAGTTTATCACTGGAAAGAGGGTGGGAGAGAGGGATGGCAAAGCGGGAAGGGGCAGGTGCTGCAGCGCGTTTTGCCAACCACAGCCCAAAAAGTAACAGCAAAGAGAATCTCATCCCCCTCCCTCCCCCAAGGACCCCTCTCCCCTCACCCCCCCAGGATCCCACTCCCCCTACCCTCCCACCCTGATTTTTCCCCCCCCTCCCAATGTTGTTTCTTCTTGTCTTGTCGTGAAGTGGTGACGATGGTGGTGATTTCCCAAACCCCATCGAGTAGTATTCAAGGGCTGAAAAGCCAGGAAAAAAAACAAACAAGGGGGCCTTGGTTTGGGAAGTGAAAAACACACAGAGGTAAAAAATGAAAAAGAAAAAAAAAAGGAAAAGAAAGGGGAAAATAAGGGGAAAAAAAGAGTAAATGCCACAGGCCCTCAAGGATGCAAAGACATTTCTAGTGAGAACCCGAGAATAAAGGCTACCTCACTTGAGTTTTCAATTTTTGTGATTTGAAAATCACGTCTGATACCAAAGATTTTGTTGCCTTGTCTGGTCTGTGCTGGACCCACCACTTTCCCTGCTCCCTCCGGAGGGGCTGGCCCAGAGCCACCCACCCCCTCCTGCCACCCCCAGACCCCCCAGACTTTGAGTCCCCAGAGAGCGAGGGCGAAGGCGAGCGAGCTCCCCCGGGATGGCAGCGTGGTAGATGAGTGCCTTTTTCTTGTACCAAAGGTGTGTGGCCATTTCTTTGCTCCTCTGCTTTGATCCTAAAGGCTCATTCTTACCTCAGCTCTCCAAAGGGATGGATTCTGGCAACTCTTGGAAGTCTTTGGGTGTTGGGATGGAGAAAAAATGGAACAACCCCGACCTTTGTCCTAGTCGAAGAGGAAACATCTTAGATGTTCCCCATCCTGGTCCCCAGGTCCTTCCAGCCTTTCTTGCCCCAGGAGCACTGGTTTGGTGTCTGGGTCCCTTCTGGTGGGGCATCAAGGCTTTGCTCCGTGTCCTTCACCAGCTCAGCCCAGGTGGAACCATCAGAGGCTCCTGAGATGAAGATGTGGGTTTCAACACAGGGTGTTTCTTCCTCACCCAGCTCAGACTTGAGCTTCAGTTTCCCTTTTTGGTAGCACAGGGAGGGTCCGTGGCATTTCTGGCTGGAAAGACAAAGGCAGGAGTGGTGGGAAACCTCAGCTTGGGCTTTCTCCAAACCCCTCCTTTGGGGAGCTGTTTGAAGCTGTGAAACCTTTTGGCAAGAACCATTTCTGAGTCCCCAAAGGGGCATTTTTGGCTTGCTGGGGGAGGCTGGCACAGCAGGGTCCACTCCGCTCCAGCGCCCGGCTTTAGGTGAAGGAAACAGGAGGGACCCACTTGAGAAAATGCTCTTCCCCAACCACCTCCAGGATGTGTAGTTTTTAGGAAAACTTGGGTTGAATTGGACCCACTTGGTTCAGGCTCCACCTGAGGTGGCTCCTTTTGAGTAGGACCAAAATTGTCCAGGGCCAAACCTGCTGATGACAGCGAGCCTGGCCAGGACTCCCTCTGGACAACCTGGTCAGAGTGTCCCCCACCCTGTGACCTCCCTGTCCCCCTATCCCCCTCCCCACTACTGCCTTGGCCAGATCTTGCCCATCCTCATGTCCCTCCCACCCAATTCTCCCCAACACCCACATGGCTTGTGATACCAAAGACGTTCTTAACGCAGGCGAAAGCTTCTGTTCCACCCAGCACAGACCTTACAAGCCTTTGACAATGTTCTCTGAAATACCTCAAAATATTTAATGTATAGTTTATGTGACAAAAAAAAAATAATAATTAATAATAATAATAATAATTACTTAGCTAGTTTTTGGAATTTGTGACTTGAAGCTTTATACTGTTAAATTATAATTTTGCAGAAGGCATGTTCTTATTTCTTTGTCGCGTTCAATGGGAGACGTATTGAATGTTAAGGAGATGAAAGCTGGGTAGTTTCACAACTTTAAATTAAAAAAAAAAAAAAGAGAGAAAGATTAAAGAGAAAGGACCCTTGGAGTTTACAGATTTCGTATTTAAAAACAAGTCCTTTTAAAAAAAAGAAAAAAGAAAAAAAGAGAAACCTACTGATGACGACGAGAACTTTGCGTTCCGATGTGTTACTTTGAGTCATGTCGTACGAGAGTATTTATCTCTGTGTTCTGTGTTCAGATGTAATTTAAAGGAGACCAAAAAAACAAACAAAAAAAAAAGAGAAAAAAAAAAAAAGACAAAAAAAAAAGGGGGGAGGGGGGGAAACAAAGAAAAAAAAAAAAAGGTGAGAATTTGATTTATGCATGAAAAAAAAAAGGTGACGAACGAAATATACTCTTTCTTGAAGTGATGTAATAATTATTCGGGGTGGTTGGGGTGGGAGTGGGAGGGGACAAACTGTGCTTCTTTTGTCCATGAGGTTTATTTTTTGGTTGATGGGAATTTCGGTGCATGGATCACATCTTGGTTTGGCTTTGGTTTGGTTTTTCTTTTCTCCCCCAACTCACGAGAGTCATCGTTTCTCCCCTGGGTTTCTCCCCACGCCTCTTTTCTTCCTTGGATGGTGGAGCAGCAGCTGTGGGGGGGGGTTTCTGTGTGAGGTTCCTCCCCAGGGGGGCTGGGGCACACAGCAAACAGGGTAAGGGTCTCTGGGGCAGGGGATCCCAGCGTGTGCACCCGCCCACCCCCCTCTGTGGGGTCCCACCTGCTTTGCTGGGCTTTTTTGGGGGTTTGGGGGCTTGTTTTGCTTTGCTTTCTTCAGCTCTGTGGGTCAAAGCCCAAGTGCAGATGAGAGGAGAAGCCACCCAGACATCTTGTGTCCTCTGAGACAAGGGAAATGCCCCCCCGGGCACCCCCAAACTTCTCCCTGGGGCCTTTCCAGGAAATGTCCTTGTCCCTTGGGGTGACCTCACTGCTCTGCCTCTGGCCTTGCAGCAAATGGAGCTGCATCAATGCCCAACAGGACCTGGGGATGGACAGGAACAACCCATTTCTGAGGTTTTTCTCCCCAGTGATGTGGGTTGTGTCACAGGCACCATGACAAGGTGTCTGTCCCTGACAGGCCTGCCTGAGCCACCCGCCCTGCCCAGATGGAAGGAGGAAGAACAGCCCAGTCAGTGGATGAAGTCCTGGAGGACCCTAACACACCAGCAGGTCCAAGGGGACTTTGTGAGGTCACCCTGCCTGCCTGAGACAGCCAGGGAGATTGTTGCAAGTGGCCAGAGAGCCTCTCTGAAGATCCCTTGCTCCTTCCTCCCCTCACTCCTCCTCTCCTTGCAGGAGGAGAGGAGCAGGGAGGAGTCATGGCATTGGAGGTCAGGAACGTGATGGGGCCCTAGAGGAGGCAGTGGCACCTACTTCTTTCTTCTTCCCCAACATTACCAGAAGATTTACCTCCAAATGCTGGTTCCTCAGCCCTCTCCAGCCCCTTCACCTCTCCATCCTTCCCCTCCATCACCAGAGGTGGCCCCAAAGCTCAGCCCACTGTGGGAAAAGAGATCTCAGCTTCTTTGGGCCCCACCAAAACGGCCTCAAAAACAAAGTAGGGTTTTTTTTAAATCTGCATCTCTTGTCTTATGGGATGTCCCTGCAGCCTTCACCTTCTTCATGGCCAGCACTGAGGTGGTGGTGGTAGACATGGGATGCACTGGCCTGGGTTTTAGGAAGAGATGATGTTTATTCCAGCAGCACCATTCATCTACTAACCAACTCTCCTGTCCTCCTGGGACCTCTGCATCCCCCACCATCTCCCATTTCCTCCTACAAAACTTTTTCCAGCACAAGAAGCTTTGGTGCCTGGATACCAAGACCTTGTTTCCAACCACAAGAAGGTTTAAACAGGCTTGGCTGGCAACCCACAGTCACAAGTCCTCAGACCTTGCAGAGACCAGTTGGTTTCCACCACGGGGCATGATCCAAGTGGCTTGGGAAGCCCTGGAGAAGCCAAGAGCTGAGTGCTCCTCCTTGTCCTTCAGCACACCAGGATCTTCTGGAGCAGCCACAGCCAGGCTGAGCCCTGCCCCACGTCACATCTGACCCCACCTGCTGCCCACATCAACCAAAATGCCTTGAGGAGCAACTTGCCACGATACCAAAGATTTTTTCTTCCCCTGCAGGTAATGACAATCCAAGCTCTGTCCTAAAGACAATTTTCTTGACCAAGGTTGCCCCAAAGGGCGTTTTTGTGCTGTGGGGAGCAGGAGCAAGAGCCCCTCTGAGGGTGATGAAGACCAAACAGTCTGAAGGGGAGGAAAAGTGGACCCAAGATCTCCCACTGAGACCTGCTAGTTCAGCCTGGCCACCATGTCCTACCTCCACTGGGGAAGTTCTCAGGGATTTGGGTCATTCCATCACTGGTGATGCCCCCAGGAACTTCAGTTCTGCCTGGGGAGGGGGAGGGTTTGAAGGAGTTTTTCCACCAATGGCTTTTGTGCTTTGAAAACCCAGCACTGGCCGTGGGGCAGGACTGTCCCCATCCCACCAGGAGGGACACCTGGCTGGGTTTCAGTCATTGTCCCCCTGCTGTGGCCCAGCCTGAGCCAGGTTCTTCCTGCTCCACCAGCAGCTCCACTGAGGGGTCATGGGCTCAGCCTGGGCAGGAACTGGCTGAGAAATGACCTGCCAAGAACAAACCAACCCCTTCTGGGTCCTTTTCCTGAGCATCCAAAGTCTGGATGGGGATGATGATCAGCTCCTCGTGACCTCCCAGCCCACCCTGGGGGGGTTGGCCACGTGTCCCCAGCATTGTCACAGCTCCTGGTCCCTTGTCTCAGAGGACACCCATGGGTGCTGCCACACAGAGTCCCCTTCCTCTGGCCTCTTCCTTCCTTTGAGGTTTTTGCAAGAGAGGAAATTAAAAATGCAAAGAACAAAATCAATTTGGGAGGCTTTGGGGTTTGGGTTTTTTTTCCTTCAATTATTGTTCTTATTGTTTTGTCCTGAAATTTCTAAAGGGAAAAAAAACCCCAACAAAAAAAGGAGTCAGACAGAATTAATCCCAGGCAGGAAGAACCTGCAGCCTCAGGTCTGCTCGTCCAACCACCTCCAGAAATCATAGCTCATCACAGAATCACAGAGTCACAGCATGTCAGGGGTTGGAAGGGACCTCTGAAGATCATCCAGTCCAACCCCCCTGCCAGAGCAGGACCAAAACCAGGGCAGGTCACTCAGAAAGGCATCCAGACAGGGCTGGAAAGTCTCCAGAGAAGGAGACTCCACAGCCTCTCTGGGCAGCCTGTCCCAGGGCTCTGTCACCCTCACACCAAAGAAGCTCTTCCTCATGTTGAGCTGGAACTTCCTGGGCTCCAGTTTGAATCCATTGCCCCTCGTCCTGTCCCAGGGCACAAGTGACAAGAGCTTGTCCCTGCCTTCTTGCTGCCCTCATGTATTGAGAGACATTCATTAGATCCCCCCTCAGGCTTCGCCTCTCCAGCCTGAACAGCCCCAGGTCTCTCAGCCTTTCCTCCTCAGGCAGGTATTCCAGTCCCTTCATCATCCTCGTGGCCTCCCTTGGACTCTCTCCAGTAGATCCCTGTCCCTCTGGAACTGGGGAGCCCAGAACGGGGCACAACACTCCAAGTGAGGTCTCACCAGGGCTGAGCAGAGGGGGAGCAGATCTCTCTGTCCATCACAGGCCCCACTCACCCTCATCCCACACCTGGGAGTTTTTAAATGACTTTTCCCTTTTCATTGATTCCATTTCTTTTTCTTTTCCTTTTGATTTTCTTTTTTTTTTGCTGCTGCTGCTTCTTGTTCCTCTCATGGGGTAGTTTTGACTCTACAGCCAAATGCAATTGTTACTCCTCTGTGTCTTGCAACTCTATTTGTTTCAGCTATTTACAAACGTTTAAAAAAGGAATTAAAAAAAAAAAGAGAAAAAAAGGAAAAAATAATAATAAAAAAATAAGAGTCTTATGTGTCTGGCACTTTATCCAAACTGTGCTGTGTGCTCTGGAGTTTGTTCCTTGTTCTTTGCAGTGACTCATGCAGGGGAAATTACCAGGAACCAGGAACTCCAGCCTGTCAACAGGTTTGAAAAGAGGAAAAAAAAAAAAAACAGGAAAAAAAAAGGAAAAAAAAAAAAGAGTTAATCTCTATTTGTTCATTCTCTCCTGGTCATGACTGTGTTGTATTTCTGCAGCTTTCTGTTTCTTCAATAAATTATTTTCTAGTCATTCACCCTGGAGTGTCTGTGTCCCCCAGCAGTGCTGTGGGGCTGCCCCTTGTCCCCTCCTGATGCTGTGGGTCCATCCCCTCCTGATGTGATGCTGTAGGTCCTTCTGTGGGTCCATCCCCTCTTGACATGATGCTGTGGGTGCTGCTGTGGGTCTGTCCCCTTGTCCCCTCCTGATACTGTGGGTCCATCCCCTCCTCACATGATGCTGAGGGTCCTGCTGTGGGTCTTTCCCCCTGACTCAGTGCTGTGGGTCCATCCCCTCCTACTATGGCTCCCCTGCCCCAGAGCTGCTCAGGCAGGAGCATCTCACCCACCTCCCTCATCCTGGCCTGAGAGCACCAGGGAATAGATTTGGGGATCATGCCCAGGCAGCTGGGAGAGGTTCCTCCTCCCAGTTATCCAGCTGGGAGAGGTTCCTCCTCCCAGTTATCCAGCTGGGAGGTGCAAGGGAAGGACCTTTCCCAGCAGAAGCTTCAGTTTGCTTTCTTGGCAGCATCCAACACCCTTCTGGCCAGAGCTCAAAGAAAACACTTTAATTCTCACAAACCCAGAGCAGATGAGGTCAAAGCTCTTGTTCAACAAACCCATCAAGACGTGTGTCCTGCAGGCAGGTCCAGGCCCCTGGGGCTGATTTAATTATCATAGAATCAGAATCATAGAAGGGTTTGGGTTGGAAGGGACCTTCAAGCTCATCCAGTCCCACCCCCTGCATGGGCAGGGACACCTCCCACCAGCCCAGGCTGCTCCAAGCCCCATCCAACCTGCCCTTCAACACTGCCAGGGATGGGGCAGCCACAGCTTCCCTGGGCAACCTGGGCCAGGCTCTCACCACCCTCACACTCCACAATTCCCTCCTCATGTCTCACCTCAATCTCCCTCTGCCACTTTTCATCCATCCCCCCTTGTCCTCTCCCTCCCTGCCCTTGTCCCAAGTCCCTCCCCAGCTTTCCTGGAGCCCCTTCAGGCCCTGGAAGCTGCTCTAAGGTCTCCCTGGAGCCTTCTCTTCTCCAGGCTGAACACCCCAACTCTCCCAGCCTGGCTCCAGAGCAGAGCTGCTCCAGCCCTTGGATCATCTCTGTGGCTTCCTCTGGACTCTCTCCAGGAGCTCCATCCCCAAGCCCAGCTTCTCTGGGCTTCTGGGGGAGCCCTGGGATGTGCCCCACCAGCAGCTCCATCTGCCCCAGCACTGTGGGTACGGGCTTTGAAGGAGCCTGGGAAGCTGTGGAGACCCCAACTTCTGCTGCCCCACGGCTCCCTGGCTGCCCCCTGAGCCCAGATGAGCCCCTTGGTCCTTCTTCCTGATCCAGGGTGAGCCCACAAACTGTAACTCCTGCCCCAGGCTCTTTATCCCACCACTGAGTTCATGAAACACCTCAATGGTGGAGCAGCTGGGACAGCCCCTCAGCTCTGCTCCTGTGTATCATGGAATCATAGAATCCCAGACTGGTTTGGGTGGGAAGGAACCTGAAAGATCACCTAGATCCAACCCCCTGCATGGGCAGGGACACCTCCCACCAGCCCAGGCTGCTCCAAGCCCCATCCAACCTGGCCTGATCTTGAACACCTGCAGGGAGGGACCATCCACAACCCCTCTGTGCAACCTGTTCCATCATCTCACCACCCTTTGAATACATCTTTTTAAACATATTTTTTAATATATATATATTTATATCTCTTTCTTTTTACCCAAATCTCTCATCTTACTGTGATTTTTGTCATGGCTCAAGTGCTGGCAGATCCCAAGGAGCTGGTGTCCCCCAGCGAGGGCCCATGGGACCCTCCTGAGCAGCTTTCTCCTTGGGTGGCTTGGCAGGGATTTCCAGGAGAGGAGAGAAAAGCTGAAGTACTTTTAATGAAAAAAAATAATAAATCAACAGAATAAAAAGGGTGATCCAGTCACCCACCAGTTGTGCCCACACAACTTCTCCAGCAGCTTCTGCTGATGGACCCAAAGTGCAGCTCTGCAGGACACCTGGTCCCAAGGCCACCAGGCTAGGACATCACCTCAATACTTTGCCCTCCCACCCCCCCCAAAAAAGTGCTTTTCAGGGATCTTCAGCAAACAGCCTGTGGCCACAAGTTGTCCCCAGAGATGGGGACATCAGCCCTGGAGGAGTGGGATGGAGCTGCTGTGGAGGTGGGGCATGGCACATGGCAGCTGTCACTGCAGCTGGGGCAGGGATGGCAAAGAGAAGGAGGTGGAGATGGTGAGGAGCAAGGAGAGACTGCAAGGAGACAGGGTGGTCTGGCTGGAGAAGAAAAACCTGCAGGTAACACATCATCAATTCATGGAATGGTTTGGTTTGGAAGGGACCTTAAAGCTCATCCAGATCCCAGCCCCCTGCATGGGCAGGGACACCTCCCACCAAACCAGGTTGCTCCAAGCCCCATCCAACCTGCCCTTCAACACTGCCAGGGATGGGGCAGCCACAGCTTCCCTGGGCAACCTGGGCCAGGCTCTCACCACCCTCACACTCCACAATTCCCTCCTCATGTCTCACCTCAATCTCCCTCTGCCAGTTTTAAAACTACAGCTCCAAAGGCAACACAACCCAACTTGACAGAAGAACCACCAAGAGAGCAGCACCAAACACCCAGGAACTCCAACCTGACGTTCCTCTTTTCATACAAATCAGAGACTCACAGACTAGTTTGGGTTGGAAGAGACCCTAAAGACCATCTAGTTCCAAATCCTTGGACAGGTTGGATGGGACTTGGAGCAACCTGGTCTGGTGGGAGGTGTCCCTGCCCATGCAGGGGGTGGGACTGGATGATCTTTCAGGTCCCTTCCAACCCATGACTTGAAGATGTGTTCCCTGCAGGTTTTTCTTCTCCAGCCAACCCCCTTGCAGCTGCCCAAGCTTTCAAACCACCCAGAGCTGATGCCATGACTGTCCAGGAGGGGAGGGATACAGCTGGTCCCACACCTTGACATCCCCTTCCCCGTCCCAGCGCGGCGGGAGGTCGATGCCAACGGGGGCAGCTACCAGGAGGTCTTGGGGAGGGGAGACAAAGCCGGGGTCATCTCTGGGTGCAGAGGAGGTGGGGCAGGGCAGCGGGGGGTCCCCCTGGCACGCAGACTGTCCCCCCGGGTGATGAGCCCCCCGTAGCCCTCCTGGTGGGAGAAGGCGTAGCTGGAGCGGCGGCGGAAGGAGCCGCGGGGGACATGGGCGACCAACTCCACCGAGGGCTGGGGGTCCCGCCGGGCCTGCAGGCAGATCTTCTGCAAGGAGATGAGGAGATCAGGGCTGTGGCCACCTCTCAGGGAAGGTCTCAACCCAAAGGGGGAGGCACAGGGAGAGCAAGGGTGGGACCTGCTGAGACACGGTTTGTCTGGCGTCTCCACCGCGGGCTGAGCGGGTGGGAGGGGTTGTGCAAGGTGAGGGTGCCCGTGGGGGTCTTGAAAGCTGCTGAGGCTCTAGGGAACCATCTGGGACCTCTTTGTGCCACCAGCAAGGTATGAGCCACAAGCCAGATGGCAGTGAGCTCTATCCAGGCTGGGCTGGTAACAAGCCCTGCACCAGACCTGCTTCCTAAGCAGCAGCTTCAGGGAGCCCTGGAGGCCAGTTCCTGGCTGCAGCCAAAAGCAGGTGCTCTCCAGGAGCTGGATCAGCTCTCTTGCCTCAGGACCTCCTGTCTGGCCATGAACTGATTTGGGGAGAGGGCCCTGGAGCCAGACTTGGACTCCAATGTCATAAGAGACCCCCCACCAGCAGAGTGATGCTACCGAGGAGAGGTGACATCCCAGTGCTACAGCCCAGCTGGTGGCTTCCCTGGGGTATCTCAGCCTTCCCACTCCCTGCAGCCCCCTGGGCAGCCCCAGCCCCCTCCCCCCACACCAGCCCCTTCCCACCCCTCACCTGCTGGGTGGTGGTTTTGCCCACGAGGGCGCAGTAGGAGCGGACAGTGAGAGAGGGGATGGTGTTGACCACCAGGGCCAGCAGGACCACGAGCAGGACGTAGGGGTCGGTCAGGGCGTTCTGGCTGGCATCTGGCAACACAAGGAGCTGGTGGGTGATGGAAGGAACGTGGGGAGGACAGAGGGAACAACTGCAGGGGACAGGTCCCCACCCACGAAGGTGTTGAGGGGCCTCAAGGGGAGGTGGCACCCAAGTTGGAGTGAAAAATCAAGACGGAAAGATGAAGGAATATGGACAAGGAGATGATCTAGGGAGGTGGGAAAGTACCAAGGCCAGGCTGAGCTTCCCTGGGTTGGGAAAAGGAGGGACCATGGGGATCCCTGGGGCATCTCACCTGGGAAGCGGAAGATGGCAGGGGCTGCCCTGAAGGCACCAATGCTTTGGGTCAGGAAGGAGAAGAGGCAGAAGAGCAGCAGGCTGGCTGTGACCGTCAGGAAGGACAGCACTGTCCAGAACTTGGTGTCCAGGATGATCTGCAGGAACAAGGGCAGAGCACACAGGGTCTCAGGGAGGTTGTGGAGATGCTCTTCTGTTCAGCCACTTAGTCCCAGATTCCTCTCCTGCCCCGAGAAGGATCATTGACTGGTCATGGAGCTGCTGGGGGTGGTGTCAGAGCTCAGGGCTGCAGTCCCTGAACAGCTGCCCCAGGGTCTGGGTCACAGGATCCCAGCCTGGTTTGGGTTGGAAAGGACCTTGAAGATTACCCAGTCCCAACCCCCCTGCATGGGCAGGGACCCCTCCCACCAGCCCAGGTTGCTCCAAGCCCCATCCAACCTGCCCTTCAACACTGCCAGGGATGGGGCAGCCACAGCTTCCCTGGGCAACCTGGGCCAGGCTCTCAGCCCCCTCACACTCCACAATTCCCTCCTCATGTCTCCCCTCAATCTCCCTCTGCCACTTTTCATCCATCTCCCCTTGTCCTCTCCCTCCCTGCCCTTGTCCCAAGCCCCTCCCCAGCTTTCCTGGAGCCCCTTCAGGCACTGGAAGGTGCTCTAAGGTCTCCCAGGAGCCTTCTCTTCTCCAGGCTGAACCCCCCAACTCTCCCAGCCTGTCCCAGAGCAGAGCTGCTCCAGCCCTTGGATCATCTCTGTGGCCTCCTCTGGACTCTCTCCAGGAGCTCCATGACCTTCTTATGTTGGGGGCTCCAGAACTGGACCCAGCACTGCAGGGGGGTCTCACCAGAGCAAAGAGGGATAATCATCTACGTTGACCTGCTGGCCACGCTTCTGATCAAGGATGGGGAAGAGCAGATCATCACTCACCTCCATGAGGACTGACAGCAATGCTGATGTGGCCACTGTGACAGAGAAGGACTCGTAGTCACCAACAACCTTGGTGCCAACGTGGTCCTGGAAGGCCCAGAGTGCAATGTAGAAGCTGGCAAGTGAGGTGCTGGCCCCGTGCAGGAAGGTGACACCAAACACTCGGTAGTTGAAGAGCTCGTCCTGCTGCCCGACCACGTAGAGCTCAGGGAACTCCAGGCTCTTCTTGGCACTCACATCCTGCCAGGAGGGCACCAGCCATCACCCTCCCCACCCACGCTGGGGAGAACTGGGCCACCCCACCCAGCACTCCCTTCTGGAGAGCTGCAGTGGTGGGTCCCTCCACCCACTTGCTCTGGGGTGATGGGGAGCAGAGGCACCCCCAGGACCAGTGCTGGTCTCCAGACGCCCAGGGAGCTGCTCAGTGCCAGGTCCCAGCACAAAGAGCCATGGAGATGGGGAACAACAGCCACTGGGCTGCTCCACAGCCAGCAGGGATGTGGCCTTCAGGCACAGGGGCTGGATGGAGCCTGGGGAGCCCATACCTGCTCCAGAAGACCCACGGCCAGCACAGGGTAGGCAGTGTAGAAGATGTTGTAGAGAGCCAGGAACCAGCCCTCGTACAGCGGCTGGAAGGGAGGAGGAAGCAGCTGTGAGCTCAGGGGGGCTTTGGAAAGACTCAGGAAGGACATCCAGGCACTAGGGGAGAGTCCAGGAGACTCCAATCCAAGCTGTGGGGAAGTCCCCATGGACTTGCCCCAGGGCCTGCCATGGTAGGTGGGCTTTGGGGCTGTGCTGCAGGTGGAGGGGGGAGGCTGGAGCCACACAGTGGGGGGGGTGTCAAGTCACACTGGTGGCACAAAACCTCCCAGTTTGGAGGAAACCAGCTCAATGCACGTGGGATCTTTCCCTGGGTCTGTCCAAGACACAGGTGACTGGTCACCAGTGACATTCCTTAGGGATCAGCACTGGGGCCCATTCTCTTTAGGATCTTCATCAATGGACAAGGGGATTGAGGACCCCCTCAGTCAGTTTGCAGGTGACATCAACTTGGGCAGCAGTGTTGACCTGCTTAGGACCAGGGCAGGGATTGTTCCCCTGTGCTGGGCACTAGTGGGGCCACACCTGGAATCCTGGGGTCAGTTCTGGGCCCCTCAGCACAGGAAGGACATGGAGGGGCTGGAGCGTGTCCAGGGAAGGGCAGTGGGGCTGGGGAAGGGGCTGGAGCACAAGTGTGAGCAGGAGCAGCTGAGGGAGCTGGGGGTTCAGCCTGGAGACAAGGAGCTGAGGGGAGACCTGCTGGCTCTGCAGCTGCTGAGAGGAGGTTGGAGCCAGGGGGGTCGGGCTCTGCTCCCCAGGAACAAGGGATGGGACAAGAGGAAATGGCCTCAAGTTGTGCCAGGGGAGATTTGGATTGGATCTTGGGAACAATTCCTTCCCAAAAGGTTTTTCAGGCCCTGGCCCAGGCTGCCCAGGGCAGGGGAGGAGTCCCCATTCCTGGAGGGGTTTCAAAGCCTGTAGATGTGGTGCTGAGGGACATGGGGCAGGGGTGGCCTTGGCAGGGCTGGGGTAGTGATTGCACTTGATGATCTTAAGGTTCTTTTCCAACCAAAACGATTTGATGATTCTATGATTCTTCAAGGACATCCCAAATCTCCCCAGGGTCCTTTTCCTGATCCAGCCCAGTGGAAAGCAGATACCCAGGCTTTGCACCTCCAAAACTTGGGCATCCCAACACCAAGGCAAGGGGACCCCAGGGCAGCGCGGTGGGACGTGCGAGCCCCACCGGAACCGGACAGGAGCCCCTCCTGGGACCTGCCCCAGGTGTGCAAACCTCCACGGGCTGGAAGTGACCCCCCCCTCCCCTCTCACCTGGGCTGTGAACCCGCTGTGGAAAGCGAACCAGAGCTGGGCCATCAGGCCAGCAAAGGTCTTGTAGAAGAAGTAGCGGAGGAACTTGCAGACCCGCAGGTAGGACCAGCGGCCGTGGACGAGCAGGAGGCGCTGGGGGAAGGAGAACTGGGCCAGGGCGTCGTGGCTGCACTGCACAGCCTGCAGCCCCTCCTGCCCGCTGATGCCCACCCCCACGTCAGCAGCTGTGGAGGCAGGAGAGTGGGGAGGGCTGGGGAGGAGGTGTCTGAGGAGCTTGAGCTCCTGGTGTGATTGTCCCCGGGTTGGGAAGCAGAGGGTGAATGGGGGGGGCAAAGGGATGGAGCCCCTTCCAGCAGGTGGTTGGGCTTGAGGAGTGTGGCCCCAGGTCAGGGCTGCTGGAGGGGGACAGGGACATCTCTGCCAGCTGCCCAGGTTGAGGCTACAAGTTTTGTCAAGGTTCAGCCCTGCTGCCAAAGCCCAGAGGTCTACCCTGCTCCTGGGCTGAGCCTGGACCTCTCCCTCCCCTCCTGGCACAGCAATGGGGAGAACTGGTCTGGGGGTTCCAGCTCCTCACCTCAAAAGGAGAGGGCGAAGGGGTGAAGGTGGCAGATGGGACACTGCTCCCCCCACCAGCAAGGTGCTTCTCCAAAGCCCACCCTGCCCCCTGCCCCAAAGCCTCACTTTTGATCATGTTGACATCGTTGGCCCCATCCCCAATGGCCAAGGTGATGGCCTTCTTGTGCTTCTTCACCAGCTGCACCATCAGGGCTTTCTGCTTGGGGGTCACTCTGCAGCAGATCACTGCCTGGCAGCTGGTGGCCAAGTCCACAAAGGCCTTCTCCACCAGCCTGCCCTGCTCCTGCGAGTCCGTGGCCCTGCAGCCATCCAGCCACCCCCACAGCCACCCCTTCTTCTCCTTCAGCACCTCTCCCGTCTGGAGGATCTGGTCCTTAGGGGAGAGCACACACATGGTTGGGACCTCACCCATCACCCACGTAGTGTGAGAGCCCCCAAACTCCTCCAAGATGCTCTTAAATCTGAGAGGTGTTACAAACGTGACCCCAGTTTTCTTCAACTTCATCACTCAGCAAGTGCTGTGAGCAGACCAGTATGTCCCAGTATGACCAGAGGAGCATGTGGTTACCCACCAGCCTGCATCATCCCAGAAGATGGGTCAGGCATCTCCAACACCCAATTATCAGTTCTCCCCCTCTCCACTTTCCATTCCCCAGCCCAAAAATGGGCTTTTCCCACCCCTCAGGCAGGAGGAACATCTCATATTCCATGTGCTGGTGCCACCAGACCTCTGATAGCACCAGGGCAGAAACAGGGATCTGCCAGTGCAGGCAGGAAGCAGGGAAGACCAACCCAGTGCCACCTTACCAGGAAGTCCCCATTGATGATCAGGGCTCTCTTCTTGTGGGATGAAGCCTTGGGGCTCTGCTGGGAGACGTGGTCACCACACGGGACCTCCCTGCTCACCCAGTTGTTGTTGCTCACCCAGTGAGCCTGGAGGATCTCACTGTGGAAGGAAGGAAGGGGTGGTGGGAGCTGAGCTGGGGACACTGGACACACTACCCAGCTTCATCTGAGAACTACAGTTGGTCTTTGCCACCTCAGAGCTCTGGGGAGATGGGGCTGGTGGGAGTGGTGGGAACAGGAGGGGACAGAGAGGGAGCCCCAGGGGCTCGTTGATCCCAAAAATCAGCCTCTGTCCCTGTGGTTTAGAGGTGGAGAAGCAGCTTAAGCACTTTCTGGTCAAAGCTTGGCAAGGAGGAGGACATTGTCAGGGCAGAACCAGATGGGGAAGCCTGGAAAAGCATCAGGAGATGAGGTCTGTGGACATCCAGGGTGGGGCAGGGAAGGAGAAGCATCTCTGGCAGAATCAAGACCTGCCCACTCTGCACAGACACCTCGGGGGTCTTCAGTGGGGACAACAGTGTTCTGAACCAGGAGGTCACAGCTCCTCACCTGATCTCCTTCTCCTCCAGGATCTCCATGTCATCTGTCAGCAGTTTGCAGGCATAGCCAATGTTCACTGCAGTCTCTGCAACACCAGGTGGCAACAGCTGATGCCCCCACCCCAACCCAGGGCAGCCCCCAGGTCCAAAAGCCCTCAGTGGGCAGCAGCTCCAGCTTGGTGCCACCACACAGGTGGCTTCCCCTGCTCAGTTCCCCCATGGTGACATGATCTGTGGGACACCCTCTTGGGTTAAATGAGAGGAAGAGCAGAACCTGGTTGTTGGCCACTCCCAGGGTCCCATATCTCTGGTTCCTGGCTAGGGGAGAAGCTGGTGGGACCTGGGGTTGCCTCCACTGACCTTGTTTGTCTCCTGTCAGCACCCACACTTTGATGTTGCCCAGTTTCAGCCTTTGGATGGTCTCAGGGACCCCATCTTGCAACTTGTCCTCAATGGCCGTGGCCCCGAGCAGCTGGAAGGAGCACAAGTGGGTGTTGTGACACGGGGCAGGGCAGGGTGTGGAGGTGGGAATGACCCCTGGCTCCAACCCGAGCTCCTTGCCCACGGGTGGGCACCACCTGACAGATGTCTTCTGCAGTGTCCCCTGGCAAGTGCCACAGAGTCACCCCAGGGGGTGGGCAGTGGGTTCACTTCACCCCCCTCCTCCCAGGGAGCCAAACCCCACAGCCCAGCTCCCTGTGGAACCAGTTCCTCCTGCAGCCCAGCCCCACCCCACCTGCAGGTTCTGCTCCATCTCCTCGTACAGCTTGTCCAGCTCCTGTGCCCGGCCCTGCAGCAGGACACTGGCCTCCTGGTGCCTTCTGCTCCACACACCATACTCAGCCTCGCTCACCTCCTTGCTGGCCAAGCACAAAGTCCTCAGTGTCTCCTCTGCAAAGCGCTGCAGAGACAAGAGGTCAGGTCTCCCTTCCCTCCAGCAGGGTGACTCTGCCAGGGCAGATCCAGAGACACACACCAGGATCTGAGGGTCCCCCTCTGGGCTCTTCCTCCCTTCCCCACCCTGCAGCCTCCCCGTGGGCATCCCTGCAATGAACTGGTCCCTGCAGAGCCCTGAGGGTGGGGTTGATGCCCTCTGAGCCCCTGCCCCATGGGCAGGCAAGGTTCTTGGAGCAGAAGGAATCAAAAAGGATGGAAGTTCTGAAGCCAGAGGGGCAGCAAGGGACTCCAGGACACTCAGCCCAAAGGCAGCAGCAGAGGGACCAGCCCTTTCCACCCCAAGCTGGTGTGGAACTCACATCCAGAGCCATCTCGGTGATGGTCTCACGGGGTCCTCTCCTCTGCAGCCTCTCCAGGATGACCGTGTCAGCCCCCTTGGTGTAGAGCCGGATGGTGCCCTGGGGGTCCCGCACTGCCAGGGGAGGGAAGGACAGTTTAGGCAGCTATGGGGGTGGCTCCCACTCCTGGCTGTCCCCACGGGGTGGCCCTGCTGCAGGAGGCACCCCAGGGAACATCGGGGCATTCTGCCCCAGCTCTGCGCCACCAGGATCACCCCTCCTCTGACACCCTGGTTTCCTCACTCTCTCTTGGCTGCTCCAACCCTTCTCATCTCCAACCCTTTCCATCTCCAATCCTTCTCAGCTCCAACCTCTCAGCTCCAACCCTTCTCAGCCCCAGCCCTTCTCATCTCCAACCCTTCTCAGCCCCAACCTTTCTCAGCTGCCTTCACCAAGTGTCAGTAAAACCACAGGGATGATCAGGACAAACCTTGGTGCCAGCTGCAGTCCATGGTGGCCATCCCAGAGCCACCCCTGGCATGGAAGGGACCCCCCCTGCTCCTGCATGGCCCCACGAGACCCCCCAACCTGCCCACCCAGGACAGACATCCTCTTGCGATCGCTGTTGAAGTCCAGCATGGCCAGCACTTGGTAGGTCCTCTTCTGCCCCAGCTCACTGATGGTGATGGTGTCTTGTGTGCGGGCCAGGAAGACATACCCCAAGCTCCTGGCTGCCCACACCAGGGCTTCTTCATCTGGTGAAGCTGCCTGATAAACCAGCTGGTCTGCAGAGGAGGAGTAGAGTTAGACAAAGAGATTCACAACCAAGCAGCTCTTGGACATCTCAAACAGCCTGTTATTGTCCAGCAACAACATTCTCCATTACACCCTAAAATCCAAGCCACCAGGTGAGGGAAACTCAGTCCTTCTTCAGAGAATCACAGACTGGTTGTGAAGGGACCTCAAGGACCATCTAGTTTGAACCCCTGTGCAGGGACACCTCCCACCAGCCCAGGCTGCTCCAAGCCCCATCCAACCTGCCCTTCAACACTGCCAGGGATGGGGCAGCCACAGCTTCCCTGGGCAACCTGTGACCTCTACTTGTCTCATCTCTTCTGCTCATTCCTCCAGGCGGAAGAAATTCCCAGGCAGGGTTGGATTATCCCCCTTGTGTGTCAGTTCCAACCAATGACCCTTAAAACCAACCCAAGTGGACACATCCAGGACAGTGACACAAAGCAGCCCCTCAAGCCACCTGCTCCCCACCCAGCAGAGCTTTGTTGGGTGATGGAAAAAGCTCCATGGCCTTGAAGGGCAGCTTGACCCTGCTCTGAGAACGTCCACCACCATGGCCAACCCACCATCCTTCTCCTCCACCATGACAGTGTGGCAGAGGGCCAGCAGCCTCAGGAACTCCCTCAGCACGGGGTCACGGTCCTGCTGGGTGGCTGCCAGCAACGTGGGGTCACAAAACTCCAACTTCTTCTCCCCGTGGTGGCTCCAGGTGGAGCTCAACCCCTGCAAGAAACACAGGCAGGAGCCCGGGCTGGAGGTGCTGCTGGTTGAGAAACCTGCTTGCCTTGTCCCTGAGCAGCAGCTGAGGACTGGCCAGCTCAGCCCAAGGAGCCCATGGGACCACAGGGAGCAAGATGTGCTCCACAGGGAGGGGCTGGGCTTGCTGCTGGTGTCACCAGTTGGGCCCTGTAAGGAGCATCTGGCCCCAGTTCCAGGGGAGAGGGGAGTTACTCACCCGTGGCTCTTTGCTCTCCTGGCCTGTGCCTGGACCTGCCAAGATAAAACCACCCGTGTTAGCAGGGAGCTGCAGCAGTGTGGCCACCAGGGGCTTCCAACAGCTGCTCCAACAGGGACTTGGTGCTCCTGCTGACCAGAGGCAACATGGGGAGGGTTTTCAGCATCTGCTGGTGCTGGTCATAAGGCTCTGCTAAGGTATCCAGGCTTGACTTCAGGGAATCCCAGCCTGGTTTGGGTTGGAAGGGATTTAAATATCATCCAGATCCAACCCCCTGCATGGGCAGGGACACCTCCCACCAGCCCAGGCTGCTCCAAGCCCCATCCAACCTGCCCTTCAACACTGCCAGGGATGGGGCAGCCACAGCTTCCCTGGGCAACCTGGGCCAGGCTCTCACCACCCTCACACTCCACAATTCCCTCCTCATGTCTCACCTCAATCTCCCTCTGCCACTTTTCATCCATCCCCCCTTGTCCTCTCCCTCCCTGCCCTTGTCCCAAGTCCCTCCCCAGCTTTCCTGGAGCCCCTTCAGGCACTGGAAGCTGCTCTAAGGTCACCCTGGAGCCTTCTCTTCTCCAGGCTGAACACCCCAACCTGACTTGTTTGGCCCTTGAACTGCTCAGACTTTTCAACCCATTTTTAACATTAAACATTCAGGTCTGGATTTTCACCCACGTGTCCTGGGACTTCTCTGCACAGACCAGAGCTCTGCTGCATCACAGAGGTTCAACATGATCCATCAGGCAGGAGAAAATTCCCTTTATTCCCACTTCAAAACTTCGCTGGATGGTTTTTTTTCCCCCTCCTCTTTGCTTTGATCACTGCCCAGTTGTCAGTTTTCTCAGGAAAAAGGAGCTCCAGGCTCAAGTTCTAAACCAACTGCATTTGACTAAGGAAGCACTGAGGCAGCTCCCAGAAGCCAACTGAGATCTTGGGTGAAGAAGAAGAGGAAGGACTTCATCCCCCTCAGGTTTCCAAGGGGAAAAACAAGGAGAATCATTAAAAACATATATACAAGAAGAAATAATAATAATAGTTAAAAATAAAAGGCAAGAGCAGTTAAAAAGAAACACATCAGGAAATGTTCATTTCTTTGCCTTCTCCACAGGTCACCTGAAAGCTTCAGAGTGTCCATGTTTGGAAACCAAGCTGAAGGCTGAGCAGGAAAGGATGCAAAGAAAAGCAAAACCTCCTTGTTTTTTTAATCCCCAAAACTTTCATACCAAATAAAACTCCATGAGCTCCACTGGCCAGTGGCCCTGCCCTGGCCTGGCCACCTGGGCCAGGTTGTTGTTCCCAGTGGGATCCACCTCACAGGTGGTTTTGCCATCAAGGTCTGCTGGGCTCCTAACCCCAGGCTCCCTTTTCCCTCAGGGAAACCCAGGTGGTCTGGGCTGAGTTTGGGGCACGATGCAGCTCCTGAAATTGGGGCACCCATCTGAAGATTCACTGGGAGCACAGGACAAGTGTGACCACAGCTGTGGTGGCCCCTGCAAAGCACTGGTAAGATGGGAGGTGGATTCTTACAGCACCTTCTTGTTTCCATGCTGGACCATGGAGGTCCATCCACATGCCCCAAGCTTCCTAGCAAGCCAGGAGGAATGGAAAGAACCAAATCCAGGTTTCCCTAACTCCTGAGTCTCTACAAAGTTGTTTCCACCAGGAGTTACCATAGATGGTCCCGTTGATGCAGCACTTCTTGAAGCTCATGATGTTCTGTGTCAAGGTGCCAGTCTTGTCTGAGAAGATATATTCAACCTGGCCAAGCTGATCGTTGAGGCTGGTGCTTCTGGCTTTTGCTGGAATGTCCTTGGCAGGATAATACATCTCCAGGTCCCAGTTGATGAAGCAGCTGTTGACCAGGTAGATGAATTCAAACCTAGGGAGGCAGGTAGAAGAAACCTTCCACTGGGCAAGGAGATCACGTTTGGATCATAGAATCATGGAACCATTTGGGTTGGAAAAGACCTTTGAGACCATCAGGTCCAACCATCAACCCAGCCCTGCCAAGGCCACCATGTCCCTCAGCACCACATCTACAGGGCTTTGAAACCCCTCTAAGTGGAAGGAGTGAGGAACTGGTCTCTGGTCACTCACAAGCTCTGTTGTCCTTACGTGATATACATGGACATGGGGATGATGATGCTCAGGAGGATGGTGAAGCCCCAGAAGCTGAAGAAGGCCTGCTGGACAGGAGTGGTGTTCTTGTAGAAAGCAGAGAGGTAACTGTGCTTCTCCTGGAACGTCCTGGCCCAGAACCCAGAGGCAATGGCAAGACACAGCGACGTGACCAACAGCACCAGGAAGATCTGAGGTGGGAAGCCAGGATGAGAAGGTCCCACCACACAGAGCCCACCAGACCCTTCTCTAATGGTTTGTCACACACAAGTGTCAACCTGCTGAAGGTGTCCTTGTGCATGAAGCTGCTCCTCAGAGCTGACCCTGGGCCAGGTGGAGGATCACAGCATGTCCTTCAGTTGGACACATCCCCAACACACCCACAGCAAAATCCAACAACCTTCCCACCCCCCCAGCTGCCTCCACCACCATCTCCTTGGGCAGGGGGTGTCCTGCAGCCTCCCTGCTGAAGTTACCAGCAAGCAGAGCAACACTAGAAACCAACCTGAGCAGTTGATGACACTCAACCACCAGGAAGCTGAACAAGAGCCACCCAACTCCCAGGTGTGACCAGGCTGCTTTGCTTCCCACAGAGGGAAGGCTCCTCCTTCCAGCTCCTCAGTGCTGAGCTACAACCTGCAGGTCCCTCAGCACAAACCACCTCCATGGACCCACATGGTTATGGGTGAGTCCAGCAGGTCAGGAGGGCTTGGAGACCCTGACTACTCCAGCTCCCTGCTTTGAAAGAGGCTGGTCAAAGAGGCTGGGCTGGAGCTGAGGCCTCAGAGGTGCCTGGCTGCAGAGTTCAAGCAACACAACCACCACACAGGCTGCTCCAGACCCAGCAGCTGCCCCTTCCTGGGGACATCTCTTGACATTTGAACACATGAAGCCCAAGATACTTCCATCAAAATATCACAAGCTCAAGACAAACAGCATCACCCAGGCAAGCAGCCTCTCATCAGAAGGCTTGTGAGCAACCGCAGGAGACCAGTGGACCAGGGCAGGAGGTGTTTGCACCACACTCACTATGATCACCAGCCGGTCCATCATGTGGTCTAGCTTGGTTTTCTTCCTCTTGATCTTGCCACAGTTCCTCATAATTTTGGAATCAAATCCTGGATGAGAAACATTTCAGAGGTAAAAGTGCAAGTCCCCAGAAGGTTGAACTGCAGCTCAGTGGTGCTGGTTTCCCCCAGAACAACATCTCCCCACCTAGGAAGGCTTCAGAGGAGCCCACCTCTTGCTCAGTTACTCAAGCCATGGTTGCACAGTTGGAGTAGAGCTTCTCACACCAGATCTTACCCCCTCCTCTACCCAAAGCTCCTCATGGCCAAGCACTCAGCTGCCCTGACCCATCTCTGCAGGAGGCCACAACCTGAAATGGACCCAGGATGGGCAGCAGCAGAAACACAACCCAAGCTGAGCAGGTGTTGGCTACAACCCAACACCCTGGGACAAACTTCCATGGGCTTGGTTTGAGCAAGGAGATCATCCCACTTTGTACCACCTGAGAGTGGGACCAGCCCCTTTTTTTAGACCCAAGTGTTGCACCTCCCAGCTGGGTTGTCTCACGTAGCTGCAAACCCACTGGAGGTGTCCTTGGCTGCTCCTCAGAGCTCACCTGGCCCAGGGGCAGGATCCTGGTGGGACACATCCCCAACACACCCAAAGCAAAACCCAACCCCCTTCCCAACCTCCCCCTGATGCTGGGGCAGCATCAGACCTCCTGGTTTTCTGGCCCAACCCCCCCCCTGCCCTGCCCTGCCCTGGTGTCCCACCTGCATAGATGACCAGCCCGTAGCACAGGCGGGTGTTGCGGACGCGGCAGCCGCGCAGCAGCAGCTTCTGGTTGTCCAGCCCGTGGGTCTGGCCCCTCCAGGCCAGGGTGCCCGTGAAGCTGTGCATGCGGCTGGTGGGCTCCTCACAGCTCACCCGCCCTGCAGAGGGGGGCACCAGTCAGGTGGGGGCTTGGGAGGAAAGCAGAGGAACTGCCCCATCCCTGGAGGTGGGATGGGGCTGGAGCAAACTGGGCTGGTGGGAGGTGGAGGCTCCAGGGAGACCTTAGAGCAGCTTCCAGTGCCTGAAGGGGCTCCAGGAAAGCTGGGGAGGGACTTGGGACAAGGGCAGGGAGGGAGAGGACAAGGGGAGATGGATGAAAACTGGCAGAGGGAGATTGAGGTGAGACATGAGGAGAGAATTGTGGAGTGTGAGGGTGGTGAGAGCCTGGCCCAGGTTGCCCAGGGAAGCTGTGGCTGCCCCATCCCTGGCAGTGTTGAAGGGCAGGTTGGATGGGGCTTGGAGCAGCCTGGGCTGGTGGGAGGTGTCCCTGCCCATGCAGGGGGTGGGACTGGATGAGTTTTAAGGTCCCTTCCAACCCAAACCAAACTGGGACTCTGGTTCTATGAGAAGGTACAAACACAGCTTCCTTCATCCCCAGGGTCTCTAAGAAGAATCCCCTGGAGAACCAAGGAGGAAAATAATCCAGGGTCTGAGCTCAAGTTTGGGAGCCAAACACTTGATTCCAGTGGGCAAATCGATGTCCAGGGCAGGAGGAAGGTGCACAAGCCCAGCAGACCCATCACAGACCCAGCTCTGGGGAAGGACTTTGGTTCCTTGCAGGCAGGAGCCAGGAACCTTGGACTGATGGCACTTGGTGGCTGAGGGGACAGAGGCTTCCCGAGGCTGAACCCACCCCATCCTGGTGGGATGGCCACATCCTCCCCAACCCCAGGGACTCACCATCAAAGGCAGCCATGCTCTCCTCACTCACCAGCTCCTGGTGGGTCACCAGGAGGGCTTGTCTGAACTTCAGGTTCGTTTCCCTGGGAAGAAGAACCAGGGAGAGAAAAATGAGACGACCCTGGAGGTGACAAAGCTCTTCATTCTGCTGCCAGGCCCATGGGACAGAGGTGGCCATTGATTATGGGGTGACTACATGAGTGGTGGTGATGGAAAGCAAGACAGGGACCTGTCACCCCAGAGATGGAGCAGTTATGGAGGGAAAGTCTTGGCCTGGGGACCCTGCCATGAAACCATCCTGCAGGAGGGGTGGGAGGGACAGGAACCACTGTCCTCCTGTGGGCTGGGAGGGAGATGCTGAGAGATGCTCGAGGTCATCAGCTGCTCTGTGAAAGCATCAGAATTGGGTTTTGGACTCCCCCAGATGTCAAAACTTGTGGAATAAAACCTGTTTCTGGGGTGTCTGTAGGTTGAACTGTTGGAGGAACATCCCGTGGCTTCTGCTGGACTTCTCAGGGTGCCCCGAGTGCTGGTGGGTCCCCAAGACTGGAGGTTTATCCATTGGCTGGGATGTCTCTGCCCCTCTCCTCCCATGGCCACCATGGTCCCCAGCCCCTCTTCTCACCCATCAATGTCAGTGGTCTCCACATAGCAGAGGCTGCTGGGCTCTGAGCTGCACAGCAGGAGCATGTCAGCCTGGAGGAGCAGGGAGGGAGAGAGAGGACATGGCTGAAAAATCTGGCCAGGACACCCCAAACCTGCCTGAGCCCCTCCTGGTGACCCCAAACCTGCCTGAGCTCCTCCTGACCTCCCCAAAACCTGGTTGAGACCCTCCTGGCCACCCCTTCTGGCCACCCCAAACCTGCCTGAGCTCCTCCTGGTGACCCCAACCCTGCCTGAGCTCCTCCTGGTGACCCCAACCCTGCCTGAGCTCCTCCTGGTGACCCCAACCCTGCCTGAGCTCCTCCTGGTGACCCCAAACCTGGCTGAACCCCTTCTGGCCACCCCAAACCTGCCTGAGCCCATTCTGGTGACCCCAAACATGCCTGAGCTCCTCTTGGTGACCCTAAACCTGGCTGAGGCCCTCCTGACACCCAAAACCTGGTTCTGGTGACCCCAACCCTGCCTGAGCTCCTCCTGGTGACCCCAACCCTGCCTGAGCTCCTCCTGGTGACCCCAAACCTGGCTGAACCCCTTCTGGCCACCCCAAACCTGCCTGAGCCCATTCTGGTGACCCCAAACATGCCTGAGCTCCTCTTGGTGACCCTAAACCTGGCTGAGGCCCTCCTGACACCCAAAACCTGGTTCAGACCCTCCTGGCCACCCCTTCTGGCCACCCCAAAACTATCTGAGCTCCTCCTGACCCTCCCAAACCTGACTGAGCTCCTTCTGGTGACCCCAAACCTGGCTGAGACCCCCATGGCCATCCCTCCTGACCCCCCCAAACCTGCTTGAACTCCTCCTGGTGACCCCAAACCTGGCTGAGACCCTCCTGGCTACACCTTCTGGCCACCCCAAAACTGTCTGAGCTCCTCCTGACCCTCCCAAACCTGACTGAGCTCCTCCTGGTGACCCCAAACCCGGCTGAGCCCTCCTGATCCCCCACCCCAACCTGCCTGAGCTCCTCCAAACCTGCCTGAGTCCCTCCTGGTGACACCAAACATGGCTGAGACCCCCCCCGCCCCCCCCTCTGCACCCCCCCCA
>NW_009953578.1:139040-148332 GCF_000747805.2 Chaetura pelagica | reverse complement strand
CACCCCAACCCGGGCTGGCCCCCCCCCCCAGCCACCCCTTCTGGCCACCCCAATCCTGCCTGAGCTCCTCCTGGTGATCCCAAACCTGGCTGAGACCCCCTGGCCACCCCAAACCTGCCTGAGCTCCTCCTGGTGACCCCAAACCTTCCTGAGCCCCTCCTGGTGACCCCAGCCCTGGCTGAGACCCCCTGGCCACCCCCCCTGCCCCCAGCCATGCCCTGCTGACCGGGACAGCGCTGTCCTTGCGCAGCCGCACCACGTCCCCCACGCGCAGGTCGCACCACCTCTGCCACTGGAAGCTGCAGGAGGAACGGGAGGGAAGTGGCTGGAGCAGAGCAGCAGGGATGGGGGGTCGTGGCTGCTTCTGTCCTCTGAGCCAGGCTGGGTCTGTCCCAGCTCCTTGCAGGGCTGGGGGCTGCAGGGGTTTTGTTCCTCTGCCCCCCCCCAGCACCTTCTGCACCACCAAGGGATGGAAGCACCAAGGACCCAGCAATCGTGTCCGTGTCCCCCAGACCCACAGGTGGCAGGGACATCCAGCCCCCTGGCCACACCTGGGTCCTTCTCTGGGCCAGTGTTAAGCAAGAGCACAACCCTGTGGGTTAGATGTGAAGAACTGGAGGAACACAGAACCATGGAGTTGTTTTGGTTGGGAAAGACCTTCAAGATCATCAAGTCCAACTGTTAACCCAGCCCTGCCAAGGCCACCCCTGCCCCGTGTCCCTCAGCACCACATCTACAGGCTTTGAAACCCCTCCAGGGATGAGGACTCGCCCCCTGCCCTGGGCAGCCTGGGCCAGGGCCTGACAGCCCTTTCCATGGAGAAATTGTTCCCAAGATCCAATCTGAACCTCCCCTGGCACAACCTGAGGCCATTTCCTCTTGTCCCATCCCTTGTTCCTGGGGAGCAGAGCCCGACCCCCCTGGCTCCAACCTCCTCTCAGCAGCTGCAGAGCCAGCAGGTCTCCCCTCAGCTCCTTGTCTCCAGGCTGAACCCCCAGCTCCCTCAGCTGCTCCTGCTCACACTTGTGCTCCAGCCCCTTCCCCAGCCCCACTGCCCTTCCCTGGACACGCTCCAGCCCCTCAAGGTCCTTCTGGTACTTCTGTGCCAGGAAACCCCTTCCCAGATTGTCACAACAAAATTAGGTCTTTTTTAGACCAGTTGCCTGTGGTTCCTACGAGCTGGACCTGCAGCAGAGCTGGGGAGGTGATGAGTGTTTGCAGGGCCAGGAATGTTCATAGAATCACAGAAGCCCAGGCTGGTTTGCGTTGGAAGGGACCTTCAAGATCATCCAGTCCCACCCCCTGCATGGGCAGGGACACCTCCCACCAGCCCAGGTTGCTCCAAGCCCCATCCAACCTGCCCTTCAACACTGCCAGGGATGGGGCAGCCACAGCTTCCCTGGGCAACCTGGGCCAGGCTCTCACCACCCTCACACTCCACAATTCCCTCCTCATGTCTCACCTCAATCTCCCCTCTTTAACCCTCAGACCATTGCCCCTTGTCCTCTCACTCCACCCCTGTGTAAAAAGCCCCACCCCAGCTTTCTTGTAGACCCCTTCAGGTACTGGGAAGTCCCACCAAACCCCTTCTCAGGTGCTCTGCTCAAGGGTGCTCAGCACTTCAGGTGACCCATCCTTCCACACAGGCCTGGGAAACACAGGTAGGACTTCCCAGAGCTCCTCACCTCTTCCCAGACAGGATTTCACATGGTCTGTTGTTGATGTTTCGGTCACTTTGGTGACGGCCCTGCCCAGAGGAGAGGGAAGAAAAGAGGCCAAAAGACAAGGATGGACCATGCCAGGCTTCCTTGTCCCATGCAAACCACCCTCTTAGATGCCACCATTTCCCTCCTCAGCCCCATGGCAGGATGAAGCCACCAGGTGGTTTCCAAAACTCTCCCGAGGTCTTTCTAGGGACCAACCTGGGGATGTAGCCACTGGTGAAGGTGCTGGAGGTGACAGGGATTGGGGTCTAGACCCCAAGGGAAGGAGCTGCCCACTCACATCCTGCCCAAGGGAAGATCTAAAGTGCTTTGGATGTAGGAGTTGATGGTACCTGAGGAACGATGGGTGACACAGCAACACCCAAACTTCTCAGTCTCAAACCTGGTTGAGACCCTCCTGGCCACCCCTTCTGGCCACCCCAAAACTGTCTGAGCTCCTTCTGACCCTCCCAAACCTGACTGAGCTCCTCCTGCTGACCCCAAACCTGGCTGAGCCCCTCCTGACCCCCCCAAACCTGACTGAGCTCCTCCTGGTGACTCCAAACCTGGCTGAGCCCTCCTGATCCCCCACCCCAACCTACCTGAGCTCCTCCTGGCTCCTCCAAACCTGCCTGAGCTCCTCCTGGTGACCCCAAACATGGCTGAGACCCCCCTGGCCGCCCCTTCTGACTGCACAGCAAAAGGGCTCTTCCTGGTGACCATCCCCACCCCCCAAGGACCCCCCAAAACCCCCAGCCCTTTCACCCCACCCCAGACTCACAATGTCATCAATCAGGTCTCGCAGACCCCGGATGGTGAGGAGGCAGCTCAGGGGCAGGAGCAGAGTGTACCAGGGCACAGTGGAGATCTCAGGGAAGGTCTGGAGAAGGAGAAGTTTTTTACACCACTGGCCCAACTTTCATCCCACCTTGGGATGATTTAAGGGACTAACTCACACAGGATCAATCACAGCATGATGGGGGTTGGAAGGAGCCTCCGGAGATCACCCAGTCCAACCCCTCTGCTCAGCAGATCCCACAGGAACACATCCAGGTGGGTCTGGAATGTCTCCAGGGATGGAGACTCCACAGCCTCCCTGGGCAGCCTGTCCCAGGGCTCTGGCACCACCACAGTAAAGAACCTCTTCAGATGGAACTTCCCATGTTCCAGTTTGTCCCCATTGCCCCTTGTCCTGGTTCTGGGCTCCAACTCCCCCTCTGTCCCAGCTCCCCATCCCCATGGCAGGAACCAGTCTAGAACAAATCAACCCACTATCTCTGTCTACACAGAACAGTCTGGTTGAGTTTCCACCTCTTTTTAAATGGGACCCATGAGGTGCACGTGGGACACACTCCCCCTCTGTCCCAGCTCCCCATCCCCATCCCCATGGCAGGAGCCAGTCTAGGACAAATCAACCCATTATCTCTGTCTACATAGAACAGTCTGGTTGAATTTCCACCTCTTTGTAAATGGGACCCATGAGGTGCACGTGGGACATTGAGTCTGGAGAGCAGGGTTTCTGCTCAGGTGTGGCCTCCATGAGCTCAGCTGAGATCCAAAACCACCCAGCTCAGAGTAACCAAACTTCACAGGGCTGAAACCCCTCAAGACCTTCATGGAAGAGAAGAAACAACCCCAAGTCAGAGGGGATCTGAAGGGGTCATGCCCAGTGGAAGGGACTCCCAGAGCTTATCCATGATAAGGCACCTCCTTGTCCCACTGTTTGAAAGACCTTGAGGGACCCAGGGCCAGCAAGGCTGGCTATAGGCTCTGGAGAGGTGTGTGCCCTTCTTGGTCTGGCCAAAAGTTAGCTAGGAAGTGACTTCTGTGGCAAAATTCAAGGCTGGTTTAAAACAGGAAGGATTGTCTGCATGGGCACCCCCAAAACTTGTCCTGCACAGGGGAGCAGGGCTGGGACCAGGCAGGCTGCTGCTTCTCCTGCTGCTTGTTCATGTGAAAAATGAAGATCTCTTTCTCATCAGTGTTCCAAAACCCATCCAGTTGGGAGAAACTGGGGCTAGCAAAACCTGATTTCTCCACCCCTTTTTGCCTGGCTGCTGTAGAGCATCAAACCTCGTGGCCTTGGAAGGAGCAGAGAAGCTCTGTACCAGCCCCTGGCTGCCAGGGCTCCAGGGCTTTCACATCTGCCTCCTCCAGATCATCCTGTGCTGCCTTTTGTGGTTTTCTCACCCAAATGAACGAGTTTCACAGCATCCTGTGATGGGTTAGAACCATAGAATGATGGGATAGTGAAGGTTGGAAGGGACCTTCAAGATCATCAGGTTCCAACCCCCTGCATGGGCAGGGACACCTCCCACCAGCCCAGGCTGCTCCAAGCCCCATCCAACCTGCCCTTCAACACCACCAGGGATGGGGCAGCCACAGCTTCCCTGGGCAACCTGGGCCAGGCTCTCACCACCCTCACACTCCACAATTCCCTCCTCATGTCTCACCTCAATCTCCCTCTGCCACTTTTCATCCATCCCCCCTTGTCCTCTGCCTCCCTGCCCTTGTCCCAAGTCCCTCCCCAGCTTTCCTGGAGCCCCTTCAGGCACTGGAAGCTGCTCTAAGGTCTTCAAGAAGATTCATTAAAGCAAAGGCTGATGTGACTTAAAACTGGAAGGAAATATTTAACTTGTGATCATCTGAAGAGCCCTCAGCTCCCCCCACCAACCAGAAGGTCATTGCTCTTCCAGAAAAACCAACAAACACCTGGATTTGTTCCATCAGAACTTTTTAAAAAGATCTTTCTTATTTTGATGTGACCAGCAGGGTAAGAAGTCTCCTCCACATGGGTCTGCTCCTTTTCTGAGAGCTCCAGAGGGCACCAGGCACCTTCTCCTTCATGAAGGCCTCCCTGTGTGACCCTCTGCCCTACAGGAGATCACTCTGCAGCATCTCTGTCACGTCCCCACAACCACCACCAGCTCAGGAATCAGGGGCTGAGCAAAGAAAGGGTCCAGGGTTGGCCAGACCCAACTCACCCTGTATTTCTTCCTGGTCAGGCAGAAGGCAAATGTCTTCTTGAACTGCTTCTGGTAGTTCCTGTCATTGGCTCTCACTTCCCAGGTGAAAGCTGGAAAAGCAAGTGGACAATCCAGCAGGTCTCCCCAGAACCAGGCTCTGACCATCAGCACCTGCCTTCCAAGGAGCAGGGATGGTGCTACTGGGCTCATGGTGGCAAGATGGGCTTTCCATAGGGATCCTCCACCTGGAGAGGAGCTGGGACAGAGCTGGATCTTTGGGGTGAGCTCAGTCACAGCCTGGACAGAGGGGGCAGGAGGCCAGAAGCTTCCAGAGATGTAGGAGTGCTCCACACACTTCCCCTCTGAGCCTCATGGTGACCATTTGGGCTCAGGTTCTGGTTTCCCAGTGTAATCTGGCCAGGAGGAGGACAGCTCCTCCAGGACCAGTCCCTGTCACCTGCAGGCTGGTCTTACTTCTCCTCATTCCATCTTTACTCTCCCAGTGCAGCTACTGCCAAGCCAGGGACATCCCAGATGTGTCCCCCAACTCCTGCACCCCATCTGAGGGTCCTTGCAGGCCATTTCACCCCAAATCTCCTTCTTCTCCATCTCCCAACCCACGTGCAACTTTCTCATCAACTGTCCAAAAAAAGGAGGAAAAAAACCAACCCCAAACACCCTCCCTGGCACTAACCTGGCAGCTGCTTCTCTCCATGCAGGTGGCCTGAGGTTGGGTCTCCTGCAGCCATGATGGCACCAGCACCAGGATCTAGGAATGAGGACAACCAAGGGTACTTGCCAGGCTGAGCAGTGACAGCAGGATCCCACCAGGATGTTCCAGCACCCCAGAGCTGGGTCCTCCACCTTCCCAGGGCAGGACATTGTGCAGAGGGGACACTCTTGTGGGCACAGCAGTGTCTTCAGAGAACTACAGGCTGGTTTGGGTGGGAAGGGACCACATCACCTTCATCCAACCCCCCTGCATGGGCAGGGACACCTCCCAGCAGCCCAGGCTGCTCCAAGCCCCATCCAACCTGCCCTTCAACACTGCCAGGGATGGGGCAGCCACAGCTTCCCTGGGCAACCTGGGCCAGGCTCTCACCACCCTCACACTCCACAATTCCCTCCTCATGTCTCACCTCAATCTCCCTCTGCCAGTTTTCATCCATCCCCCCTTGTCCTCTCCCTCCCTGCCCTTGTCCCAAGTCCCTCCCCAGCTTTCCTGGAGCCCCTTCAGGCCCTGTCACTACTGTCTCTCCTGGAACCACAAACCCACTTAGACCTTCTCACTGCCCCACACGGACACACAGTTCCCTGCAACCACCTGAGTGTCCCAGCTCAGTGACACCAGGCTGAGTATCTGCCTTTCTCCCCTTGGCACCTGGTGACCTCCTGTATGAGCATCCATGGGCTGTGCCTGGATCTGAACCTCTGCTCTGATCTGGATCTGAATCCACAGCCTCTTCACCCCATCATTTTTCTCCCACCAGTCACAGATCTGCCCTTTCTTGGTGCCTCCAGCTCACCCAGTCCTGGCTCATCCCCCTCAGCCTGGGGGTCTGGAAGAACCCCTGATAGATCCCTGGAGAGATCCCTGTGTAGATCCCTGGATAGATCCCTGGATAGACAGACCCCTGGGTCAATCCCTGGGTCAATCCCTGGGTAGATCCCTGGGTAGATCCCTGGGTAGATCCCTGGGTAGACAGAGCCCTGTCCTCTCCATGTCCTCACAGACACTCAGCATTCCAGACCCACCTCCACCCATTCCCAGCTGCCCAACCACAACTCCAAGACATTTCCCCCCTCTCTCAGGAAGCCCCAGGGAATCACCTGAAGGCACCAGGGAGGAGCTGAACCCCCCCCTGCAGCCCCAGCCAGGGAGCAGCCCCTCCAGCAGGGACAAGATCTCCCTGCAGCTCAGTGACCCTGCAGGGCTGGTGGGGAGGGTGAGTGAAAACTTTGTGTTTCTCACAGGAGAGGAACCAGGGGGGTATCAAGCATTAATGCCCTGATGATTAACTACCCCCCCCCCCCCCCCCAAGTCTGTCCCTGCCAATATTTTTTATCTCACTCCTTTGATCATTTCTCTTTCTTTCCCTCCCCCCAAGTGTCTCCTTCCCTCCCACGTCCCTCCTTGTGCCACCAGACAAATCTGACCTTGGGTTGCCCCATCCTGGTGCTGCCCTGAGACATCCTCAGATGCCACCAGCGGGGTGAGAACTGTCACCTCATCCCAGGCCAAGGAGACTCTGAGGAGCAGCGTGGGCAGCACCTCAGCCCTGAGCTTGTCCCAGAAGGTCCTTTCAGCTCCAAGATGGGTCACCAAACCTGGATCCTGAGTGACACCCTGAACTTCTAGGGGCCCCATCTGCATGGGAGGAAGAGGGGAAGGGCAGGCAGGCAGGCAGGCAGGCAGGCAGGCAGGCAGGCAGGCAGGCAGGCAGGAAGGAAGGAAGGAAGGAAGGAAGGAAGGAAGGAAGGAAGGAAGGAAGGAAGGAAGGAAGGAAGGAAGGAAGGAAGGAAGGAAGGAAGGAAGGAAGGAAGGAAGGAAGGAAGGAAGGAAGGAAGGAAGGAAGGAAGGAAGGAAGGAAGGAAGGAAGGAAGGAAGGAAGGAAGGAAGGAAGGAAGGAAGGAAGGAAGGAAGGAAGGAAGGAAGGAAGGAAGGAAGGAAGGAAGGAAGGAAGGAAGGAAGGAAGGAAGGAAGGAAGGAAGGAAGGAAGGAAGGAAGGAAGGAAGGAAGGAAGGAAGGAAGGAAGGAAGGAAGGAAGGAAGGAAGGAAGGAAGGAAGGAAGGAAGGAAGGAAGGAAGGAAGGAAGGAAGGAAGGAAGGAAGGAAGGAAGGAAGGAAGGAAGGAAGGAAGGAAGGAAGGAAGGAAGGAAGGAAGGAAGGAAGGAAGGAAGGAAGGAAGGAAGGAAGGAAGGAAGGAAGGAAGGAAGGAAGGAAGGAAGGAAGGAAGGAAGGAAGGAAGGAAGGAAGGAAGGAAGGAAGGAAGGAAGGAAGGAAGGAAGGAAGGAAGGAAGGAAGGAAGGAAGGAAGGAAGGAAGGAAGGAAGGAAGGAAGGAAGGAAGGAAGGAAGGAAGGAAGGAAGGAAGGAAGGAAGGAAGGAAGGAAGGAAGGAAGGAAGGAAGGAAGGAAGGAAGGAAGGAAGGAAGGAAGGAAGGAAGGAAGGAAGGAAGGAAGGAAGGAAGGAAGGAAGGAAGGAAGGAAGGAAGGAAGGAAGGAAGGAAGGAAGGAAGGAAGGAAGGAAGGAAGGAAGGAAGGAAGGAAGGAAGGAAGGAAGGAAGGAAGGAAGGAAGGAAGGAAGGAAGGAAGGAAGGAAGGAAGGAAGGAAGGAAGGAAGGAAGGAAGGAAGGAAGGAAGGAAGGAAGGAAGGAAGGAAGGAAGGAAACTCCAGTTCTAAGAAACCTCTCTGCAAATTTCACTGGTTGCCTAAATAATTAGAAATGAACATGGCACTTTGGGCAGGTGGCAGGAGGTGCCAGGACTCCCTGCCAGCAGTGGCCAAGGGCCACTGTGACCACAGTGACACCCTGTGACCACAGCTCCACACCCTGCCCAGACCCACAGGATGTTCCTCCAGCTCAAGGTGTGGGATGAACCAGCCAGTCCAGCCAGCCCAGCAGGGAATGTCCCATCCTGCTGGTCCCCCAGGCTTTCTCACCCCAAAAAATGTCATTTCAGGCTGGCAGGGGTTTGCATGTGAAGCAGAAGCAGGAGCAGCTCCAGGGGGGTTTGGGCTGGAGCAACACTCAGAGGTTGGTGCCCTCAGAGACCTGGCACAGAACCATGGAATCATGTTGGTTGGAAAAGACCCTTAAGATCATCAGGTCCAACCACTAACCCAGCCCTGCCAAGGCCACCCCTGCCCCATGTCCCTCAGCACCACATCTACAGGCTTGGAAACCCCTCCAGGGATGAGGACTCCCCCCCTGCCCTGGGCAGCCTGGGCCAGGGCCTGACAGCCCTTTTAAGGAAGGAATTGTTCCCAAGATCCAACCTCAACCTCCCCTGGGCACCTTGAGGCCATTTCCTCTGGTCCCATCCCTTGTTCCTGGGGAGCAGAGCCCGACCCCCCTGGCTCCAACCTCCTCTCAGCAGCTGCAGAGCCAGCAGGTCTCCCCTCAGCTCCTTCTTGTCTCCAGGCTGACCCCCCAGCTCCCTCAGCTGCTCCTGCTCACACTTGTGCTCCAGCCCCTTCCCCAGCCCCACTGCCCTGTGCTCATGACCAGGGGTTTCCTCTCACTTTCCTGCCCCTCCTGCTCCCACCCAGGGCCCAGCCCGACCCCCCTGCCCATGCCCTTGGGTTCTGCCCAGACCCCCCCTTGTCACTGCTGCTGCTGTTTACAAGCTCACAGCACCCCCGGGGGACCCACCCCCATCACCCCGGGGACTCCCCGGTTGCCACAGCTCCGGTGTCACCCCGGGCCCATCCCTGTCTCTGGGGCCACCAGTGGCTCCCGTGATGAGCAGGTTGGTGCCTCCCCGTGCCCTGGGCACCCCCCCCCTGCCCATTAAAGCCCCTCCGGGCTGTTCCCCAGCCCTCAGGACACACCCGGGCTCTGTCTCTCTCTTCCCTCGCCCTGTTTTTCCCCCTCTTCGGATGCTGCTCCAGGTGAGACGCAG
>NW_009953578.1:135693-136144 GCF_000747805.2 Chaetura pelagica | reverse complement strand
AGCCCCATCCCCTTCCCAGCCTCATCCCCTTCCCAGCCCCATCCCCTTCCCAGCCCCATCCCCTTCCCAGCCTCATCCCCTTCCCAGCCCCGTCCCGTGTCCCCAGGGTTCCTGGGGCCCCAGCAGCACCAGGACGGTGCTGGCACAGGCGCTGAGCAGGAAGGGAAGCAGCAGCCAACTGGTTGTGCAGGTTTTGGGGGCAGGGTGAGATTTTGGGTGTCGGAGGCGGGCGCTGGGTGCCCAGGGCATCTCTCACCCCTTCCACTCCCTCCAGTTCTGCTCGGGGCACCGGTGGGAGAAAAAAACGAACCTGCCCGAGGGCCCCGGGATGGTCCCCGTGGGCAGCTGAACCGGGACCAGCGTTTGGGGCATTAAGAGAAGCCCAGGGGGGAGCAGAAACACCCCCTGCCCCACGGGGAAACCTTTCTCCATCCGCGGGATTATTCTTCTC
>NW_009953578.1:134440-134784 GCF_000747805.2 Chaetura pelagica | reverse complement strand
ATCATCCCCTGCTCAGGGGCTGGAATTCCCTGCGCTTGGGATTGAGCCCAGGACTTGGTATGAGAAGAATGTAGCTCATACCCGGGTGTTTTTAGCTGTTGCTAAGAAATCGAGGACTTTCCCACTTCCCATGTTCTGCTGCTGTGCAGGTGCACGAGGAGCTGGGAGGGAACAAGGGCCAGAGCAACGAGCCCAAGGGGGGAATATTCCAGATGTGCTTGGCAGGGAGGCAGGAGCTGGCTGGGAAGTTGGGCTCTTTCTCTTCCAGGAGTGTGGTTTGGGGATTTCTCTCCTCTGGGATTGTTGGGACATTGGTCAGCAGGTGGTGAGCACCAGGCATCACT
>NW_009953578.1:133816-134340 GCF_000747805.2 Chaetura pelagica | reverse complement strand
AATATTATTATTGTTGATATTGTTATTATCCTTCACTATTACTACTATTATTATTATTACTATTATAATCATCAAAAACAACTATTACCATCATATTTTATTTCTATTATCCAACTATTCTTCTCTCACCCCCCAGGTGTCCTTCCCTTCCCTCTTCCCATTCTCTCCCCGCCACTTCCCAGGGAAGCACAGGGAGGGTGAGCAGATGTGGGTCAAACCAGGCCAATCTGGGGACATGGACCCCCATGTCCAGGGAACCCCACAGCCCCCCTGCCCCTCAGGGCACTTAGAGGGTGCTGGGCCATGGTGAGGGCCCTGTCACCACCCCAGGGGAAACTGAGGCACGGAGCAGAGCGCCCAGGAGAAATCAGTGACCTTGGTCACCTCTGACCCGTGCTGGGGGGACTCAGTGGCAGGGGGTGACACGCAGGGGGTGACACACAGGGGGTGACACACAGGGGGTGACACGCAGGGAGTGACATGCAGGGGGTGACACACAGGGGGTGACATGCAGGGAGTGACAT
>NW_009953578.1:131535-132007 GCF_000747805.2 Chaetura pelagica | reverse complement strand
ATTATTATTATTATTATTATTATTATTATTATTATTATTATTTTATTACTATTATTATTGTTGATATTGTTATTATTATTCACTATTACTACTATTATTATTATTACTATTATAATCATCAAAAACAGCTATTACCATCATATTTTATTTCTATTATCCAACTATTCTTCTCTCACCCCCCAGGTGTCCTTCCCTTCCCTCTTCCCATTCTCTCCCCGCCACTTCCCAGGGAAGCACAGGGAGGGTGAGCAGATGTGGGTCAAACCAGGCCAATCTGGGGACATGGACCCCCATGTCCAGGGAACCCCACAGCCCCCGTGCCCCTCAGGGCACTT
The DNA here is from genome assembly GCF_000747805.2 of Chaetura pelagica. Lineage (NCBI taxonomy): Eukaryota > Metazoa > Chordata > Aves > Apodiformes > Apodidae > Chaetura > Chaetura pelagica. Next base: position 131,672 of record NW_009953578.1, on the reverse strand, counting down.
AGGGGGTGCTGGGCCATGGTGAGGGCCCTGTCACCACCCCAGGGGAAACTGAGGCACGGAGCAGAGCGCCCAGGAGAAATCAGTGACCTTGGTCACCTCTGACCCGTGCTGGGGGGACTCAGTGGCAGGGGGGGACA
>NW_009953578.1:123636-131471 GCF_000747805.2 Chaetura pelagica | reverse complement strand
CAGGGGGTGACACGCAGGGAGTGACATGCAGGGGGTGACACACAGGGGGTGACATGCAGGGAGTGACATGCAGGGGGTGACATGCAGGTGGTCCAGGGATGCCCCTCGTCGAGGGGACGATGCTGCAAAGGAGATGGATCCAGGCACAAACCCTGGGAGCACCTGCAAGGCTGTGATGAGCTGCCAGGTCTCAGCTGCAGAAGAGGGTCCCACAATGACCCCCTGGGCCACCCAAACTCCTCCCTCCCTGCACCAGGGCAGGTTCAAGGCCGGGGCTGCTTTGCTTTGGGATTGGAAATTCCCTCCTGGAATGGGACAGCAAAGCCATGGGCAGAGGTAACTGTGCAAAACCAAGGGCAGGGCCCCCACATCCCACTGCTCCCCTTCCCCACTGCTCCCCCCCAGCACTGGCAGGGACCCAGCAGGTCACTGGATGGGTGGCAGCTCCAAGGACACGGCCAGCCCAGTCTCACCAGCTGACTGGGAAAGAGCTTAGACTGGGATGAGGACCCAAGGCTGTTTCCATAGATCAATGGGGGCACAGATGGGGGGGCGGGGGTTGGACACCCAGCAAGGGGGGGTCTAACAGCCCAGCACCCCTGAGCTGGGGTAATAAAATGAGCTTTTTTTGTTGCAGCAGCTCAGCAGGTCACTTCCAGGGGGCTGGCAGAGCCAGCCTGGCCTCCCCAGGCAGCTTTTGGGAACTGGGATCATGGCTCAGGGGGTGTCTCTCCACTTGGTTGGTTCCTGGATTCAGCAGCAGCATCACAAAGCTGGGAAGGCCTCAGAGGGGACAGGGGAAGGACCCCAAGGGGACAAAGGTTCCGGTGAGCAAAGCCAGCTCTGCAGAGCCCCTGGGTACCAGGTGCTCCAGGGCAGACACTGATTTGTTGCACTGGTGTCCCTCTGTCCATCTGCACAGCCCAGGCTGGCTGAGTTGGGTGCCACCAGGAGCTCCTACAACTTAAAATCCCTCCTCTACCCAAGAGGAGACTCAGAGGGTCCCTCCAGGCTCCAGAAAAGCAGCAAAACAAAACACTTCAGGGGTTCCCAGCTGACTGGTGTCACCTCGGGGGGTCAGTCCCCTGCTGCCATTCCAGGGGCCACAGGTGATGTGCAGCAGGTGGACACACTGGGAGGAGAGGGACAACCACCCCACAGGGAAGGGCTGGTGCCCCGGGAGGCTGATGCCAGAGCTTGGCACACTCAGCACCTCCAAGGGCCATAAAGGTGGCCAAGAACACGGGTCAGCTGTGACTTTTCCAGCCTCCTGAGCACCTGCTGCCACGGCCAAACCATCCCCAGCAGGTTCAATAAAACACATTGTCAGTGAGGTCATCTAATAGCCCATTATTTTTTGATTTGAACTTTTTACCTTCACCTCTTCCTCTGTGCTGAATCAGCTCCTTCACTTGGCACTTGAATTCCTGCCCCATTTGTGAGATTGATAAGGGCTCTCCAGGGAGCCTGGTGGGAGGATGTTGAGGATGGAGCTTCTGGGCCACAAGACCTGCCCTGTTAATGCCCAGCAGCTCTGGGCACCATGTGGGGGGCAAGAAGGGTCTGCATGGAGCAAAGATCCAGCTCCCACCATCCCAGGCACCACAGGCATTGCCTGGTCTCCCAGTCCCAGGGTCTGGGCTGGACTGTTGCAGTGCCCAGTAGAACCAGTTTCACCCCCTTTCCTCCAACCCATTGTCCCAGCAGGTTGATGTGAGTGGAGACAAGGGGGGAAGGCTGGGCTGTGCTGCAGAGCCACTGCATGGGGACACAGAGGAAGCAGCAGCTGGGACTTCACAGGATCACAGCATGTCAGGGGTTGGAAGGAACCTCTGAAGATCATCCAGTCCACCCCCCCTGCCAGAGCAGGACCAAAACCAGGGCAGGTCACTCAGAAAGGCATCCAGACAGGGCTGGAAAGTCTCCAGAGAAGGAGACTCCACAGCCTCTCTGGGCAGCCTGTCCCAGGGCTCTGTCACCCTCACACCAAAGAAGCTCTTCCTCATGTTGAGCTGGAACTTCCTGGGCTCCAGTTTGAATCCATTGCCCCTCGTCCTGTCTCAGGGCACCAATGACAAGAGCTTGTCCCTGCCTTCTTGCTGCCCTCATGTATTGAGAGACATTCATTAGATCCCCCCTCAGGCTTCTCCTCTCCAGCCTGAACAGGCCCAGGTCTCTCAGCCTTTCCTCCTCCGGCAGGTGTTCCAGTCCCTTCATCATCCTCGTGGCCTCCCTTGGACTCTCTCCAGTAGATCCCTGTCCCTCTGGAACTGGGGAGCCCAGAACTGGGCACAACACTCCAAGGGAGGTCTCACCAGGGCTGAGTAGAGAGGGATGAGAACCTCCCTGACCTGCTGGACACACTCCTGATGCACCCCAAGTTGCAGGGATGCTCCAGGGGAGCCTGCCCAGGGATGGCTCCAGCTCCCATCCTCCCCAACCCAGCTGTGGGCAGAGCAGAACCAGACTCAGGAACATGTCTCTAGTCAACACCCTTTTATTAAAAACAATTACAAAAGAGTTACAGGTTACAACAGTTCTGTACAACCCAAAAACCTCTTCACCAACCACAAACCTCTGGTTTGACAGCGTTAACAGCGCCCGGGGGTGGGTCCAACATGAGCTCCTCACCCACAGCCAGGGTAGAGGTGCCCCCCTTCCCAGCAACATCCCCTGGAACAGGCAACCTCCCCCCCACCACAGCCCACCCCAGAGGTGTCATTTTAAGGGGTCCCAGCTGAAGTGTGGGGCAAGGAAAGGGAAATGATGGTGGTGGCCTGGGGGGTCTGGTGCCCAGAGGAAGGTGGGCTGTAGTGATGCTCCCCAGGCCTGGGAGGTGGGATTGAGCCCCCCAGCAGGACACCAGCAAACTGGGTGCTGGCTTTTCCAAGGAAGGAAGTAGGAGAGGGCCAGGGAGCTGGGAATGTCTGTTTGGGAACCTGGAGGTAAGAGCTGGCTTTGGAATGGAACGTGGCTGGGCAGCTGCTCCAGGGACAGGAGCTGCAGCCCAGCAGGGAAATTAACAGGGGGATAAATAAGGGAAAGATACAAACCTTCCTTCCCTGGGAAGCACTGAGCTTTCTCTCCTGCTCTACCACATCCTGGGCAGGAACAGCACATGGTTCCCTGCAGGTAATGGGAGAGGGGGAGAGGACAAAGTGTCCTGAGGCTGCTCCCCAGGGAAGGAGGTGGCTGTGGGATGAGAGGGATGTGCTGAGTGGGAACATGGGGACCTGCCTGGCCTGAAATGGGGGGTGACAAGTGCCACTGCCAGAGGAACACGGAAGGGGCTCAGCAGGGACAGGTGCCTTTAGTTCCTGCTTCTCCTGGTGGCTTCAGGAGAGCCTGGCAGAGCTTCTGAGGAGGGTGGTGGGGCAGGGGAGCCAGCAGGGCTCAGGCACGTGCCAGCAGCCTGAGCAGGACACAGCCCAGCCCCAGGCTGGCCACCGAGTGGGGACAGGTGAGTGGGACATGCTGGGGGACACACAGCACCTCCCTCAGCTCCACAGCTGTACCAAGCATCAAACCACCCTTGGCTGCAAAGAAAAACAAAAGCCAGCAGCTCCCTGGTTCCTGCTGGTCCTGGGTCAACCTGACCAAGCAGCCCGTCCCCAGGATGTGGGGCTGGCCCCACAGCAGCCACCATGGAGAGAGAGCCCCTGCTGGGGCTGAGCTGCTGCCCAGACCTCAGGCAATGAACCTCAGCTACCAGGGATCACCTCAGTCAGCTCTGATGTTCCCCAGAGCCTGGGCAGAGACCCCCAGAGCTGCCCAGGCTGCCCCTGCTCCAGGTGTGACAGAGACAGGGACAGGCTGGGGACACTCTTCTTAAAACACCCAACATGTAAACTAGTTTAAAAGAGTCACTTTTACCTATTGCTTTTGTTCTTGCCTGCATCAAATCCCTGCTCTCAGGGACAGGCTGGGGGGGAGCCCTGCAGGCTGCTAGGGGACCCCAAACCTTGACCCCTAACTATGTGCTTGCTGGACACGTGCTGGAAGCTCAGGGTCAGGACAGCTTGTCCTAACCTGCAAAGACACAAGCCCAGCTCTTGTCACTGTCCCCCCCAGCCTGGTTGCAGGTTCCTGCTGGCCCTGTTTGTCCCAGCCCTGCTGTCCCTGCCTCACTACCCCACACACCCATTCCCTGAGGTGGTGGCAAGGTCTGACACTGTTGGCTTCTCCCTTTTCCAGCACTTGCAGGAGCAGGATGGCAGCTCTCACTGGAGATCCCTGGTGGGTGGCAGCAGGCAGTGGTTCCCCTGACCCCCCCCCTCACTCCTCTGGCTTTCTCCTCCACATGGGTCTGCACCTGTATCTCCTCCCAGATGGTCTGACCCTCAGCTTTCCCACCCCTTGCTGTTCACACACCAGCTACACAAACCACTCACTTCACAGCTTCTTGCCCAACTTCCTTCCATTTCCCCCCACATCTCCAAACCCTGCAGGAATCTACCAGCTTTGGAGTCCAGAGGCAATTTAAGTTACATTTAGGGGCAGGAGGGGGGGGAAAGAAAAAGGAAAAGATCTACCTTTAACTGAACCAGAAAGATCCTTCTGCACATATCCAACCTACCTCTAAAAGCTCCTCCTAGGAACCAAGAAGTTCTCTCTGGTTGTGCTACTCAAAACCACCTTGCCATGTCTAGAAGGCAACTGTTGTACCACAGAAAATCCTTTGGGTGGAATAAAGAGGATGTGAGAGCCACTACCTGGAGGCAGGGACCTGCAGGCAGTGAGTTGGTGCAGTCCTGGAAGTCCCATGGATTCCTGGGAGCAGGAGGAGCCTGGAGGTGCATGCTGCTGCGTGCAGGTGGACAGTGTAACTGCCAGCATTTATTGCACTGCTTCCAAGAGGTGGAGGAGGAAGAAGAGAGAGAGAAAGCCAAGTCATCGCTTCACTTTAGCATCTTCTTTGATCTTCCAGACCATCAGCTCCATGCAGGCTCTGGCATCCTCGCTGGAGTCGTGCCCTTCCACTGGGGACAGAAAGACAAGGAGGGCAGTCACCACCTCAGCTCAGATGGCCCCTCTCACAGGTTGGAGAAAGGCTTCCCAAGAGGAGGAGAGCCTGGCAGCACAGCCCAGCTGCTCACTGCCCTCTGCCCCAGCAGCCACAGGTCCAGCCCTGATCCCCATGAACCACAGGGATGGACTTCAAAGGAGCAAAAATTCCATTAAACACATTTTTATGGACTTCAGCCTGACATTGTTTCCTTGCTCAAATGAAAAGCTGACGTCCTGCTGGGTCTGTAGGGCCCTCAGGCTATGGAGTGGCTGGTCAGAGAGGCCTCCATGTCCCCAGCAGAACCTTAACAATGTGCTGAAGGAAGAGAGGAAGGAACATGTTGTGCCTCAAACAGAAAGGTCAGTCTCAGTTTGCCAGAGAGAGAAGGGAGGGCACGTCCAGAGAAGCTGCTCCATCCCTGGCAGTGTTGAAGGGCAGGTTGGATGGGGCTTGGAGCAGCCTGGGCTGGTGGGAGGTGTCCCTGCCCATGCAAGGGGGTGGGACTGGATGGTCTTTAATATCCCTTTCAACCCAAACCCCTCCATGATTCTATGACGTGGCTTTGACACAACTACCCTCTCACCCCACTTCTCTGGTCTCCACTTGGCACAGAGAGGGAAGCAGCAAGTGCTGCTGGGCCTCCAACAGGGCTCAGACTGAAACTGTCTGGAGAACAGCCATGGGAAAAGAAAAAGGGCCTCCTCTATCTGTAAAGAAGTAGACAGAACATGAGACCAGCTGAGCTGTTTGCTGTGAGCAGCCCTGGGAATGTTGACAAAAATCAGAACACTGCTTATCCTGTACTTGGTGTGTGATTGGCGACAATCCTGGCAAGCTAAGGACTGTGTATGTGCCAAGGAGCAGGTGTGAGAGCTGTTTACACCCTCTGTACCCTGGTTGCTTCTTCTCAGTTCCCCCTGTAAAAGTATCTAAGGGACCATTTTCCCAAAAGCAACAATTCCAACTGCTCCTCAGCCTGTGGTGGTTGAACCCACCACAAAACTCTCTCTGCCCAGACACGATGGGGGTTTTTGGGGGGGAAGAAAATAAATAGGAGCAAGAGGACTGGGTAGAGCTGAGGAAGGCAGGTCCAAGGAGCCCACATCCAGGTGGGGTGGGGCAGGAGCCCCTCACTCTCAGCTCCTCTCCTGGGTCTCACCATTGTCCTGGATGATGCGCTTGAGGTAGTCTGCCATCAGGTTGCGCAGAGCCCGCTTGTAAGGCAGCCCCAGGCGGTGGGGGAAGACGATGGCCGTGTCCACCACGGTGCCATGGATAAGCTGGAGGGAGGGAGGAGGAAAGCAAGGTGCTTGTTATTTTCCCTCTCCCACAGGGAGAGACATTCCTGAGGATTAATCATGCTCAAGCAACCGCCCGGCCGGGCGCCGCGCAGCGTGAGTGGTGAGCCCCGACCCAACCAGGCCTGCTGAAATCAAGGTTGGCTCCTCCTTGGGAGGCTCTGGCTGCATCAAGGTTGACTTCCCCTTGAAGGGTACTTCCAACACAGGCTGTGCCAACAAACCTGCCCTCGACCCCTGCCTCGCTGCACACTGAGGGCAGCAGAAAGTCAGGGTTGGTTCAGTTTAACTCGAATGAGGGGCTGGGTTGAGCCTCAATTCCCTGGCACAGCCCTGAGAGCAGCTTTGAGAATGAAGAGCTGAGGAACCAGTTGACCTCACTAAGCCTGAAACAGCCAACTGCTCCTCAAGATGTGGCCAGAAGTGGGAAGGAGCAATCAAAGCTGTACATCACCCTGCTTCCATGGAAAAGGCCTGGGCTGCAGGATGCCAGCCAACCTGAAACCCTCCTGTCAGCACCAAGTCAGCAGGCAGTGTTTAACCAGCACCACCCTAGCAAGGCTGAACTGGGACAAGGAGATCTTGTATTTCTGGGCAGAAGGAATGACACAGTGGATGGAAGGGAGGCCCTGGACAGTCCTGTGTTGGGCCAAAGTGCCTGGGCACACAGGAGAGGCAAGGGGTTTGCTGTCCTCTTGGTACAAGGTGTCCCCATGCTGGAGGAATGGAGGATGCTGAACAGGTTAACATGCACATGGAATTACAGAATCATGGGACGGTTTGGTTTGGAAGGCACCTTAAATATCACCTTCATCCACTCAGGGACACCTCCCACCAGCCCAGGCTGCTCCAAGCCCCATCCAACCTGCCCTTCAACACTGCCAGGGATGGGGCAGCCACAGCTTCCCTGGGCAACCTGGGCCAGGCTCTCACCACCCTCACACTCCACAATTCCCTCCTCATGTCTCACCTCAATCTCCCTCTGCCACTTTTCATCCATCCCCCCTTGTCCTCTCCCTCCCTGCCCTTGTCCCAAGTCCCTCCCCAGCTTTCCTGGCGCCCCTTCAGGCCCTGGAAGCTGCTCTAAGGTCTCCCTGGAGCCTTCTCTTCTCCAGGCCGAAGAAAAGGCGACAGAGTCAGATACATCTGACAGAGCCCATGCTCACAGGCTAAGCTGGCTTTTTAAAAACACTCATTTTTTACTCAGGCTAAGACAAGATTAATCCTGTTGCCAAGAGTACGTGTCCAGTGAGACCTGAAGGAAGTGGATGAAGGCAGCCCCACGTCTTGAGTGCAGGTCTAAGAGACAAACCTGCCTCACCAAAACACCTCTGCAGGTCCCACCACAGGATGACTCAGGCAGGACTCTACTAATCCTGTCTCCTCCTCTGCTTTGAATCCTCCCAGGCCCCAGCAAGCACCTTGTGACAATCCCCAACTTCATCAGTAACAGCTCCACAGCCCAGCTCCAGAAAGGCCTGAGAACATCTGCAGTTCAGCAGAACAACCTGCCATGCTATTCCGAGGAT
>NW_009953578.1:111942-123626 GCF_000747805.2 Chaetura pelagica | reverse complement strand
CTCTTCCGAGGATAAATCTCTCCTAGAGTGCAGCCAACCTTGGCACCTGCCCAGGCACAGGCAGAATTACTTCTCTAGGTCAGGAAGACTTGAGGAAACAGGATAATTCAGCTTTAAATAAAAATTGAAATGCAATCACCACTTGGAGCCTGCCCTGGCCATTAGTGAGGGAACTTTGCTACCCCAGCCCTCAGTCACTGTGACTCAACGTGTCACCCCTGTCACCCTCTGCTCCATCACCCTTGGGTCCCTTCTCCTGGCACTGCCTGTGGTGCTAAGAGAAATTCATGCCTCTCAGAGGCCAACCCAGTCACCTCGTGCTGATCAAGCTGCAAATCATGTGTTGATGATCTGATGAACTCTCCCAGGGTGCCAGGAGAGCATCTTACAGGCATGAAAACCTTCTGCTCCCAAAGGAGCAGCAGGAGCTGGAAGCCACAGCTGCTCCACCTCAAGGAATGTGGCTGGAGGAAGATCTAGCTTGTGAGGACAGACTCAGAACTCTGCTCCTGCTTGCCACACGTTTTCTTGGTGACCCTGGACAAGCCCCCAGGGTGGGAGGGGAGAGGACAACCCACCTTTGCAGGACAGCAGGGATGGCTGAGAGACCTGCAGGCTGGACTGACCAGGGCCAGGCAGGGGACAAGAGAGATGGAAGGTCAGAACAGCTTGATCAGAGCAACATCACAAATTCACAGCAAACCAGGCAGGGAACCTCACACAGAGCAAAGAGACATCTTAACAGGAAAAGAGAAACCAGTAGAATTATCTCCAGTGGCAGAGGCAAGGAAGAGGCTTCTCCTGTTTCTAGAATGGTCACTGTAGATACCTAGAGGGCAGAGGGGACCTCAGAGCCTCTCATCCTCATGTCCCCACCCTGGCTGAGCACATCTCCAAGCCAGTCAAGGGATGCTGAAACCAACAGAGCATTCTGGACAACACAGGCAAGAGTGAAAGGCAAATGATCCCAGTCCAGTCCTTCCAGAGAGGGGATTTTCCCCCTCTGCTCTCATGAGACCCCACCCAGCACACCATGTCCAGTTCTGGGATCCCCAACACAAGAAGGTCATGGAGATCCTGGAGAGAGTCCAGAGGAGGCCACAGAGATGATCCAAGGGCTGGAGCAGCTCTGCTCTGAAGCCAGGCTGGGAGAGTTGGGGTGTTCAGCCTGGAGAAGAGAAGGCTCCAGGGAGACCTCAGAGCACCTTCCAGTGCCTGAAGGGGCTCCAGGAAAGCTGGGGAGGGACTTGGGACAAGGGCAGAGAGGGAGAGGACAAGGGGGGAGGGATGAAAACTGGCAGAGGGAGATGGAGGTGAGACATGAGAAGGGAATTGTGGAGTGTGAGGGTGGTGAGAGCCTGGCCCAGGTTGCCCAGGGAAGCTGTGGCTGCCCCATCCCTGGCAGTGTTGAAGGGCAGGTTGGATGGGGCTTGGAGCAACCTGGGCTGGTGGGAGGTGTCCCTGCCCATGCAGGGGGGTTGGAACTAGATGATCTTTAAGGTCCCTTCCAACTGAAACCACTCCATGATTCTGTGACTCCAACCATCCCTGCTTGGTCACCCTCCCCAGTCACCTCCAGAGAGGTCTGTCACCCTGGGCACCATGGGTCACTGGAAGCTGGGGTGACACTACGAGTGGCACACATGACCCACTACTCCCTTGCTCTTCCACCACAGCCAGTTCCTGCTGGCTCAGGGATGAGACAGATCTACTGTGTCCTCCTGGTTCTTGGCAAGAAACAGCTCCTAAAGGAGGCATTAAGAGCACCCCAGGGTGGGAAAGATGTGAACACAAGACATGCCAAGTTACCTTTAGTGCAAATAAGTCACTTTCCAAGCTGTGCCCTATCAATATGGTATCTGCACTGAACATGTTCAGGAGGACGGCTTGGACATCCCGCAGGGTGATACTGGTGTTCTCCAGGTCTTCTTCTGTCACACCCGAGAACCTGCAGAGCAAGAGCAGAAGAGAGGGCTTCCTCCACTAAAGGAACACCTCAAGGCCCAAAGTGTCTCAGCCACGAGGACATGGTGGTCAGTGGAGTCCTAACAAGTGCACCCAACCATTCCCACCAAGTTCCTGAGCACAAAGCTCTGAGCCAAGGAAGCCCATCCTCACCTGGTGTTATAATCCACCACCTTGGTGTCTGGTTTGACAAAGGTGTCATACACCACTTTCAGTTCTGAGTTGATCACAGTCACTCTTGTCAGCTCCAGTCCTTGCTTGGTGTAGCACTGCAGGAGACAGAGCAGACATGAAGGCAACAAGTGTGTGGTGACCACAGCACGGTCATGGATGAAGCTCTTCACCCAAGTGCTGCAGATCCCAAAAGCCAGTACACCCCTTGCACCCAGCTAACCACAGGGTGCACCCAGACCCCACACATTGCTCAAACTTCTTAATAAGAGCTAATTTAAACACACAGGACCAACATGAACTAAGAGTACCCAGCAGAAAGGAAAGAAGATGGTAAAGGAACCAGAACTTTCCTTCAGCCACTCATGTGCCCTCAGCCTTCCTCAAAAAGCTTTATGACTGCCCCTGTCATGAGGGACCCACCATTTCACAGTCTAAGGAGTAGATTCCAGGGTAGCCATCAGTTGTAGGCAACTTCTCAAAAGTCTTCACAAAGCCATCCAGGCTCTCCTTTCGTCCGTCATGGACATGTTGCTTAAAGGCAGAAAAAACACAAGGACAATTGTTGCTGGCAGGAATAAGAATCCCAAAAAGTCCACTTCCACAGAACCTCCCACTGAAACAAACCCAGTGATTTCTAAAGTTTAATGAAGAGTAAGTTTTGCCTCCCAACTGGTTGGAGAAGTTCACTGGAACAGCAAACAGAGCCACGAGCTGATTCCAGACCCAGCTCAGGGCTGGTGACATCAGATGGACAAGCAGATGGACAACCTTCACTTAGGAGTAGAATCACTCAGGAAGAGTCACACTGAGAGCTCACACTGATCTAACTCCAGCTGCTGGATCCTTGTTTGGTTTGTGGCCAGGGCATGTCTGCCAACCCCCTGCATGGGCAGGGACACCTCCCACCAGCCCAGGCTGCTCCAAGCCCCATCCAACCTGCCCTTCAACACTGCCAGGGATGGGGCAGCCACAGCTTCCCTGGGCAACCTGGGCCAGGCTCTCACCACCCTCACACTCCACAATTCCCTCCTCATGTCTCACCTCAATCTCCCTCTGCCACTTTTCATCCATCCCCCCTTGTCCTCTCCCTCCCTGCCCTTGTCCCAAGTCCCTCCCCAGCTTTCCTGGAGCCCCTTCAGGCACTGGAAGCTGCTCTAAGGTCTCCCTGGAGCCTTCTCTTCTCCAGGCTGAACACCCCAACTCTCCCAGCCTGGCTCCAGAGCAGAGCTGCTCCAGCCCTTGGATCATCTTCTCTGCACTCTCTCCATGACCTTCTCACTTTGGGGGCTCCAGAATTGTATTCCAAAACCAACCAGTTTGCAGAGAAACAGGAGCTGCTGCCTACCAGCACTTGAGGCAATAAATGGAGAGGATTTCCAGCCACCCTTCATTATTCCCAGCTAAAGCTCAAGGGTCAACAAGATCCAGCAAACAACAGCTCTCCAAGCTACCAGGAAAACTTGGGGACTGATTTAATGAGTAGCTTTAGCTAAGCTGGTGTTGCAACAGGCACTCCCACTCTCTCCTCTCCTCTGCAGCCACAAATCCTACCCTGCCTGGTCAGCCTGAAAGTCTTCTCTGCAGGGGAGTTTGGAAGTGGAGGATTGTACTGACCTGATTACCCACACCAGTGGGGAAGCAGGAACACACAATCCAGGGCAAGGCAGAGGCTGGGACCTTCCTTTTCCCTACCTAACATGGTTTTAGGTCAAATCAAAACCTGCTGCTCCACATCCAGAGGTGACGTTCTCTCTCCCTTATTTCACAGTGGGGTTCTTTTTGGTTTGTTTAAGTTCTGTTTGTCCCTAAATCTCAATGACTCTGCACACAATCCCAGCAGCCTGGGCACAGGCTCCTTCATCGTGCTTCTCAGAGATCTCAAGAGCTCTCACAGAACTCCTACAAGGAGCCAAAGTGGACTTATTCCTCTCAGGATAGAAAGGTGGCAGGGATGAGGAACCAAGACACTTGTAGAGCTGAAACCTGTGGGCAGAGGGACAAGCCAAGCAAGGATTTGCATCTTCTCCTGTACAGGTACAGGGAACTGCATCATCTGCAGGTAATGAAGCACCCAGGCCAACACTGACCCCAGTCTCTCCCTGTATCCAAAGCCAGTTCTGCTCAAAGGCCACATGGTTTGGAGCTTCCCAGGGGGCCACACTTGTCCATTCTGCATCTGTGCACACTGTGAGTGCGACTGTTCAGCTAAAGAAACAGGCAGAGCAGGTTACCAGGCCAACAGACACTAACACTTCACTCTCTTGCAGCTTGATCCCCTCCCTCCCTCTGTAACACAATGTAACTGGGCAGTGAAGAACAAAGTAATTACAAAAATCAAGTATTTTTTTCTATGCTACTTGCTACACAACTGCCCAGTTCTTCCTTGCTGAGAGGAGGACAGAAAAGTTGCTTCTGTTTTTCAGAGCAGAGGACGGGGCAGAGTCAGGGAATCACAAAGATCAGCTCCAGACTCCACTCCTGGTGGGAGGAAGGTGCGAGCACAGCTCCGTCCTGCCACCTCCTGCCACACTGCCTCACTGCAGCCACATCCCCGAGGAACTTGGAAGGAAAAGGCAGATGCTTTTCGAACCCAGCTGCAGATCTAGTTACTTATAACAGTTTCTTATGACAAAGATTTGCTGATTTCAACAGCCTCCATCAAAGCTGAAAGACGCTGTGCTCCCCAGTAGCCCAAACATCCCAAACTCTCATTCCATGGTAGATTTAGGTGAGACATCAGGAAGAAATTCTTCACCATGAGGGTGGTGAGACCCTGGTTGCCCAGGTTGCCCAGGGAAGCTGTGGCTGCCCCATCCCTGGCAGTGTTGAAGGGCAGGTTGGATGGGGCTTGGAGCAGCCTGGGCTGGTGGGAGGTGTCCCTGCCCATGCAGGGGGTTGGAACCTGATGATCTTGAAGGTCCCTTCCAACCTTCACTATCCCATCATTCTATGGTTCTAACCCATCACAGGATGCTGTGAAACTCATTCACTTGGGTGAGAAAACCACAAAAGGCAGCACAGGATGATCTGGAGGAGGCAGATGTGAAAGCCCTGGAGCCCTGGCAGCCAGGGGCTGGTACAGAGCTTCTCTGCTCCTTCCAAGGCCACGAAGTTTGATGCTCTACAGCAGCCAGGCAAAAAGGGGTGGAGAAATCAGGTTTTGCTAGCCCCAGTTTCTCCCAACTGGATGGGTTTTGGAACACTGATGAGAAAGAGATCTTCATTTTTCACATGAACAAGCAGCAGGAGAAGCAGCAGCCTGCCTGGTCCCAGCCCTGCTCCCCTGTGCAGGACAAGTTTTGGGGGTGCCCATGCAGACAATCCTTCCTGTTTTAAACCAGCCTTGAATTTTGCCACAGAAGTCACTTCCTAGCTAACTTTTGGCCAGACCAAGAAGGGCACACACCTCTCCAGAGCCTATAGCCAGCCTTGCTGGCCCTGGGTCCCTCAAGGTCTTTCAAACAGTGGGACAAGGAGGTGCCTTATCATGGATAAGCTCTGGGAGTCCCTTCCACTGGGCATGACCCCTTCAGATCCCCTCTGACTTGGCCCTGATTCCTGCTCTTCTCCCCCGTGTGGCAGCTGCCAAATACACAAAGAAAACAAGCGATGAGAAGACTTCCCAGAGACATGAGGGAGGGGCAAAAGACATCCTGTCAGTGCTCAGGAGGACCAGTGACACCAGGCTGGGAAGCTGAGTGTCCTTCTGCCTACAGTAAAAAAAAAAAATAACAAAACCCCCCAAAAAAAGCAGAGGTACCCAAGTTGTGTTCAGCTCAGTGGGCCAAAAATCCACTCCTGGGCAGATTTTCCATTCTGCTCTCTGGGATCCCTTTCCCTCCTCTGCTCCTCCAGGAAAGTACCACTGAGGAGTTACAACAGCTCCCTGCAAAGGTTCCTCCCCTTACCATGACACAGGGCATGAAGTGAGCAGAAAACTAAGGAAAGGTTTGGCCTGCAACAGAAAATCACCTCAGCACAGGCTGCTGGGAAAGGGAGGGGCAAAAAAAGGGGGAAAAAGTTTTGGCACACTGTTGTCAAGGCCCCAACACTGCTCCTTAAAAGTAAATCCCTTGTTTCTCCCTTTGTTTCCCCAAAGAAGTCTGTATGTGAGCTTTTGGTGGGCAGCTTAATCCTCTGGCATTTGCTCAGAAGAAATGAAACCTCCTCAGGCCAGAGAGCTGAGCCTCCTCCTTCCTGCCAAATGTTGCCTTACCCTTTGCACAGCAAAAGATATTTAAGAAGTACTTGTTTCTCCCCCTTAAGGGAAGCCACCACTCTTCTAAAGGCTTAAGCAAGGATGACAGAGCCATCAGCAATGTGAGCAGAGGACAAAGATCCTTGAGAATCAAAAGGTGTTCCTCAAGAACTTACTTTAGCAACCTGGCAGCCTGGTGAGCCCACAGCTCCTGAGCAGCAGCTGTAATGAGTTTCCCATCCACCTGGCACTGGAAGAGCAAGAGAGAAGAGTCAGAGAGTCCTGTTAGCAAGAGATTTAAAGTTCAGGTCTCACATGCAGATACCCTGGATGAGCACAGCAAAGGGGAAAAATAAGTATGGATCCATAGCAACCTAGAGTCTCTCCTACTCAGTCAAACTCCAGAAGCCACCAGGATGCTCTGATGGGAAACCACACCAGAGCTCAAATTAGGACAATGTCTTGCTGTGAATTAATTCAATCAAGACTTATAACTCTCCTGGGTTGGATCTAGATGAACTTTAAGGCCCCTTCCAACCCAAACCATTCTAGGATTCTGTGACAGACTTCTCATGCTCCCAAGTCAGCTTCTAAAAAGACTTCCAGAAGCCACAGGAAGCCTTGTTTTCTCTTCGACTTTTTTTGAAACTGAAATATTCAAACCTCTGCTCCAACCCCAGCCCCTCATTTTCAGCCACTTCCCAGCAGCTCTTTGCCAGGTTATTCCAGCAGCTGCGGGGCCACCCAGTGACAAAACCAGGAACTGCCACAACCTCTGAGTGTGTCAAGCCCCGAAAGCCACAAAAAACGTTTCCCAGCAACTCGCTGGGAGCTGGTGTGTGACCAAACCCTCCACCAGGAGCTCCTACCTCTCTGCTTGCGCAGCCTCCCCCAGTGGTGGACACATTCCTCCTTCCGAATGCAGCTCCCAGAGGCTGAGACCATGTACTCAGTGCCACAACGACAGCAAATCCTGCAGGAGGCTTTACAAAGAAGAGAGAAACAAGAGTTAGGTCACTAGAAATCCTTCCCCTAGGTAACTTGGTCAAGGAACAAGTCAATCCCAACCACTCGAGCCCCAAACGCCAGGAAAACAACTTCTTGTGCTAAAACAGGATTTCAGATGGTGGTTCAAACTCTCAGAAAGACAAGGGATCTGAAAGTGCAGTCCTGGAACATCTGCCCCTCAGACACTTCTCAGAGGGAAGTGTAAGAATCCTTAGTGGTTCTGGTGTGCAACACAGTTCTCATCACCATTTGCTGAACTGTTCCTCCATCCACAGCACATTAGGTTGCACTCTAACACAGTTATTTTATAAACAGGATAAATAAGTCATTCTTTGGACATCAGAGCTAAGAAAACCTTGTTTCCAGGGGATCTGTGCCTTGTCACTTCCAAATGACATTTGAGTTCTTCCTGGGCACAGGTTTGCTGTAAGGAAAAACACCTAAACCATGGGAACACAGCCTGGCCCACTGAGGGGGCAGCTGTGGATGGATGTCCTGTCATCTGGGCTTGTCCTGCTCACAGCCCAGGGAAGGGAGATGAAAAAAGCTACAGTAAAGGAGCTGATTCTCATGCTTCTGATTTCCATGCAATTCCCTGAGTTCCAGTGTGAGCTCTTAAGCTGCCACCACATCCCCAGCTCTGCACAACACCAGTTGAGTCCAGTTTTGCTCACTGACCACAGCATGAACAAACCAGCAACAGCTTTAGTTAAAGAAGAACAAATTCAAAGATCCTGCAGGGAACTACAGAAAGAAAACCAGAAACATGGTCTCAAAACGTAATAAAGGAGCTGGTTACCTGGAGAAAAGGGCTCCAACAAATACAGCACTTGACAGGGTTAATGCACTTCCATACAGGTTGCTTCAGCAACCACAGGACAAATGTAGCCACAAGGTGTGAACACAGATGAGCACTTCACACACTTTAGCAAGGTCTCTCCACAGAGATGTTCAAAGGAGTGTTCAAGGCACCTCCAAGTAGATCCTAAGTACTTGTTTTATCCCTGCTGCACCACAGCCTGCTCTAACTAGCTCTTCAGAGGCATAAACCCTGCTCCAGGAGCTCAGAAAATTCAGAGGGAGAAGGAGCTGTGCTGAGGAAACCTGAGGCATCACTGTGTCCAGATGCTAAAAAGGCTTTTGGGAGCTACTTGGTCCAGCAGAAAACTCTCCAATCCAAACCAGCAAAGCACAACCCCACTGCAAAGCCAACCTGGCCCAATGTTGGTCCATATCCCACTGAACCAGCAGCTCATAAACACAGACCAAAAAATCCCTGGGAGAGTGAAGTGCCATCAGGTGCTGAGCAGGAGTCTCTCTCAACCATGTTTTTCAAGGGAATGTAGTGAAAGGATGAGGGGGAATGGGTTCAAACTGAAAGTGGGGAGTGAGAGATGAGACCTTAGGAAGAAATTCTTTGCTGTGAGGGTGGTGAGAGCCTGGCCCAGGTTGCCCAGGGAAGCTGTGGCTGCCCCATCCCTGGCAGTGTTGAAGGGCAGGTTGGATGGGGCTTGGAGCAACCTGGGCTGGTGGGAGGTGTCCCTGCCCATGCAGGGGGGTGGATCTAGATGATCTTTAAGGTCTCAAACCAGTCTAAGATTCTAATTTCCCTTCCAACAGCAGCCTCCAAGTTAATACAACAAACATGGAGTCAAAACCTGCACTGAGTGAGCATGTGCAGCACACGTGCCTGCTCTTGCAGGGGGTGACCAAGGGCAGCTTGTCCAGGGAGGCAACCTGAGCAATTCACAGAATCATGGAATGGTTTGGGTTGGAAGGGACCTTAAAGATCACCCAGTCCCAACCCCCCTGCATGGGCAGGGACACCTCCCACCAGCCCAGGCTGCTCCAAGCCCCATCCAACCTGCCCTTCAACACTGCCAGGGATGGGGCAGCCACAGCTTCCCTGGGCAACCAGGGTATCAGCACCCTCATGGTGAAGAACTTCCTTCAATTCACACTCTTTGGCAGCAATGAGGAACCTCACTCAGGCTCTCAGCCCCGCATGCCACAAACTATGAACCTTGTGTCAAAAAGCACATCCTGGTGACATGCAAGCTGAAGAATCTCATCCTCTAGGAACACAGCAGGCTTCTGCAGCCACCCTCCTGTCCAGCTGGTCTGCAGAGCCAGAGGTCACAGCCAAGGAGACCCATCACAACAGGAGCAAACAGCACCAGGCTGAGACCACGAACATCTTGATACAAAAAGACCAGTGGCAGGGAGGAGAGGCATCTCCAGCTGCAAGGTACCCAGCAAACCTTGCAGAAGGAAAGAACCAGAACTTACAGTCACTTGTCTTCTTCTCCTCTGCAGTGAAGAGAACAGCACGGCCAGGCTTCTCGGGGTGAGGCATGGGGTACCCATTCTCCTTGAGCTGCTCCTCAGTCATCAGATACTCCTTCAGTCGCCGGTACAAGGCAGCTCCTGCACACACAGACAGGCCTGAAGCCACTGCTGGAGAGGCTGCTTCTCCTCCTGCTTTTCACTTTATCAAACCCCATGGCAGGGACTCCCACTATTTTAAGCTTGTTTCTACTGCCTTTATTCAGGATTGACAGGGCAAGAGGTAGCAGGGCTGTATTTTTGCATTTCAGCTGCACAAGTTGATTTTGAACCTCTTCAGCAACCTGGGAAGCAGCTGAACCAGAATTCCTCCAACTGGCCCATCTTCAGGCCCTTTTGTTACCTGTGGGACTTCTCCTAATTTCATGTTTTAAATGGTCTAACTGATGATTTGTAACACAGCTCAAAGACTAGCCCTCAAAGGCCACCCATAGCTAGCAAGAAAACCTCATTATCTGAAGCTTTCTTCCTGCTGTTGATTTCAGGCTGCCTGTTTCACAGAATAATTAGAACTTCTTGCACTCTGCTCAATATCTCTTCTTTTGCTGCTACGTTAAACCCTTCCAATATTGCTGGAGACCCTTTGATGTTGCTCAGCTGAGCTCTACAGGCCCTTTTAAGCTTTCTCCATGTCAATTCCTTCTGCTCCGTGGCCTCCCTGGCTCTTCTCTGATCTCCTCAACAATTTGCCTACATCTCTTGGCAACCAAAATACCCATAAACTGACCTGAGCCAACACAAATAATGCTTGTGGGCACAATCTTTTGGCTACAATATGACCTTACTGTGACATTCATAGACACAAACCTAAGCCCTGCAGAGCAGATGGAGACATTGGTTAAGTCTGCCTTTGAATCTGACAGGCACGTTGTAAAGTTGCCTTCAGGGCAAGGAAGTTCAAGGAAAACCCAAACAGAAATAAAAGCCCAAAAGTCAGTAACACCCAAAAGACAAGAGGCAGCAGTTACTGAGGCTACATCAAAGCCATGGGGAGTAAATCAGTGAACCTGCAGCCCAAAGAGGAGGAGTGAGGAAGATGCTGATCATCCAGCAGCTCTGCAGCACTGTCCTGCAGGGAGGTGACAGCTCCTAACACTGGCCTCCAGACACACCACAGCACTTCATATGTCAAGGTTCTGCACCTGGGTCAGGGCAATCTCAAACACAAATACAGGTTGGGGTGGAGACTGGATTGGAAAAAGCCCTGAGGAGAAGGACTTGGGGTTGATGGTGGATGAGAAGCTCAAGATGAGCTGGCATCATGTGCTGGAACCCAGAAACCAACTGTTTCCTGGGCTGAGTGACCAGCAGGGCCAGGGAGGGGATTGTCCCACTCTGCTCTGCTCTGGTGAGACCCCACCTGGAGAACTGGGGCCACTTCTGGAGCCCCCAACATAAGGACATGGAGCTCCTGGAGCAAGTCCAGAGGAGACCATGGAGATGATCCAAGGGCTGGAGCAGCTCTGCTCTGGAGACAGGCTGGGAGAGTTGGGGTGTTCAGCCTGGAGAAGAGAAGGCTCCAGGGAGACCTTAGAGCAGCTTCCAGGGCCTGAAGGGGCTCCAGGAAAGCTGGGGAGGGGCTTGGGACAAGGGCAGGGAGGGAGAGGACAAGGGAGAACAATTTTAAACAGAAAGAGGGGAGACTGAGGTTGGACATGAGGAGGAAATTCTGGAATGTGAGGGTGGTGAGAGCCTGGCCCAGGTTGCCCAGGGAAGCTGTGGCTGCCCCATCCCTGGCAGTGTTGAAGGGCAGGTTGGATGGGGCTTGGAGCAGCCTGGGCTGGTGGGAGGTGTCCCTGCCCATGCAGGGGGGTTGGAACTGGATGATCTTTAAGGTCCTGTCCCACCCCAACCAATCTGGGATTTTGTGACCAGCAGGATCCTATTTGCCCCAGTCACAGCATTCCAGCTCCAGCTGCAATTCCCAGGTTGCAGCCTCCTTGGGCAGGGTCTTCTTACCTGTTAAATCCTCTGCTCTCAAGCTCCCTGAGCG
>NW_009953578.1:106341-111771 GCF_000747805.2 Chaetura pelagica | reverse complement strand
GGTTCAGGGTGAAGCTTGTCTTAGCAGCCAGCTTCCCTCCCAGCACAGCTTCATGGGACACCACCTTCTTGTTGCTTGTCTCTGCAGTGAGAAGAGGGAAGAAGCAAAACAGGACAGAGATCAGGCTCCCAGCTGAGAAAGAGTGAGTGACTTCAGCCCTAGAGCTTTGGGCACTGCACATCACCAAGAGCAGGGCTGCACTGATCCTCTTGAACTCTTCCTCTGCTCCAGAAATTGGCACAGGTAAGGTGGGGACCTGGCATTTTTACCCCAGCACTATGGGGAGCTTTCTGTTTGCACTGTCAGCCCACAGCAAGTTGTTTTTTTTCAAGGCCATTTTTACAGTCCCCCCTGGAAAACTCTAGTAGCTCTACCTCCTTCCTCTGCACAGCAAGACCAAAAGCAAGAGAGGACCAAGCACAGAAGCAACTTGACCTTGTCATGTGCTGCCTGGTGACCTCACCCATCCCCAGCAGCTTTGTTGTCAGGTCCTGCAGCCCAGGCTTCCACACTGAATCTTTCAGGTTCTTTTAAGAAAGGGGCTTCAGAGCTCTAGAATCTGCTCAGCACATCAGCTAATGGCAGAGAGGTGCTTTTTACTAATCATTAACTGGCAGCCCTCTCCTAAAGGCCAGGCCTCCCAAGTTCAGCTGCTCTGCCTAATGGCCAGGAAGGTAATGAAGACAGAGGGGAGAAAAAGGAAGAGACCAGGAGAGGGGAAAAAAAAAAAATATTCACAAGAACAGCACAAATTGATTGTTTAATGTACCCTCTTGAGAGCCAATAATGAAATGTCTTAACCCTCTTCGTTTCTCTCTTGAAGCTTAATGTGTGTAACAGATTTCTGGGGTGATGGACGAGTCTATCACTTTGAAGGCATCATGTGAAAGTTACTCCATTAGCAGGGCTTTTCATTTGAAAGAACTTGGGCTCAAAAAAAAGAATCCATGTGGCATTATCTCCATTTAGGTTCAGACAGCCAACAAAGCATTGCAGGACTTGCCTCTTGAAGGCCCATTAAAGCTTGCCAGACTATAAAAAGCTAACTGGAGATGTTTGCCTTTCAGCATAATGCTTCTGAGAAATGGGTCTGGTCTTTTCAACAAGTTCCTCTCTCCGTGGTTTCTAATCCAAGCAGGGCTCCAAGTATTAAACCACAAATGTGGTACATACTGTTGGTACTGGAGGGGGAACTGGGCACCAGGCTCCGGAGCTTCTTCAGGGTGTTCACAGCCACGTTCAGGTAGATGTTGCGACTGGTGCTACGTTCATAAGCCACCTTCTCTTCTGACAGAGCCTGCAAAGGATGCAACTCATTATTCCACACTCTCTGGAGAAAAGAAATGTTTGGCTTTGAAAGTACAGAAGCCAACTATCATAGAATCATGGAATGGTTTGGGTGTGAAGGGGCCTTCAAGATGATCTAGATCAATGGACAGGGACACCTCCCACCAGCCCAGGCTGCTCCAAGCCCCATCCAACCTGCCCTTCAACACTGCCAGGGATGGGGCAGCCACACCTTCCCTAGGCAACCTGGGCCAGGCTCTCACCAGCCTCACAAGAAAGAACTTTTTCCTGATGTTCGACCTGAATGTGGAAATCAGAGTGAAAATGGGGTTTGGTTTCTTCAGGAGGGAAAAGAGAAGGGTTGGTTGTTGGAACAAGCCTCAGTACTCACATGATGATGGGGTATTGGTGAGAAAACAGCTTAAAATCATACTCATAGAATGATTTGGGTTGGAAGAGACCTTAAAGATCTTCCAGTCCCAACCCCCTGCATGGGCAGGGACACCTCCCACCAGCCCAGGTTCCTTCAAGCCTCATCCAACCTGCCCTTCAACACTGCCAGGGATGGGGCAGCCACAGCTTCCCTGGGCAAATTCCAGTCTCCTCTGCACAAGTGGATGTGGGCAGGAGAATTTTCTGGCTTTGCTGCAATTTTAGAAGGTCTCAGCCACGTTGTTCTCTGCTGCAGACCTTACCCAGAAGAAGGCAGCACCAAGCACTGACCTTGTCAAATGCTTCCTGGGAGGAGGAGCAGAACTTCAGGCACTCATCAATGAAGAGATTGAGATATCTCTGACGAATGTTTGTTGGGACTTTGGCACCAAATTCTGTGGGAATAACAGGCCTCTGTAAGGTGGCACTCTGGAGAGGAGACAGAGGAGAAAGAAAGAGGCTATTCAGGGTTTAAGAAGTGCACTGCTTGGAGACTCACATTTCCTCCTGAGTTATTAATAGTGACACAACTTCCTTTCTGAAAACCTGCCCAGAGCTCAACATAACATGCAGCATTTT
This sequence comes from Chaetura pelagica, assembly GCF_000747805.2. NCBI lineage: Eukaryota > Metazoa > Chordata > Aves > Apodiformes > Apodidae > Chaetura > Chaetura pelagica. The sequence goes on along the minus strand of NW_009953578.1, from coordinate 109,473 downwards.
TTTGGGACTAAAAACGTCACTTGAAACTTTTGTGCCACCTTCAGTATTTGAACTGCTACAAAAAAACAACCACATTTCATTGTGCAACTCACCCAGCAGCCCAGGACTCCCAGTGGCATGAGTCACACAACCACCCTGACACACACAAACATTCCAGACCATGGGAATTATGACATTGCCATGAAGAGATTCAAGATTAGGATGGTACCAAGTACCAGGCTTTGAACTGGGAGACAGGAACACATCCCACCAGTTCTGTACATGATGGGACATCCTTTGCTTTTTGGTGTTCTGAGGACAAGAGCCCCATTCCTGCCAGGCTGGTAGGCAGCAAAATCATCACACTTTCTGTTGGATTCCTGTAGATTAACTACATTGAGGGTTTTTTTCTCCTCCTTTTTTAATGCCAGTCCTGATGCTCCTGAAAAGATTTCCTCCTTGAACTGAATGACATGCACTTCATGCCTAAAACCCACATGTTGGACTGACCTCCCACTGCAGCTTTCTATTTAACACCAGTTTATCCCCCAAATCCCACAATTTGCCTCTTTTTTTTAGAGGGGGAGAAGAAACTGCACCCTCACCTCAGAAGCACCCAACTGTTTTGACAGTCTTTCTCCCCCCCACCCAAGAGACACCCACAAACCAAACCATCTGCTGCAATCTGTAATCAGAAGAGCTCTAGGGAACAGATGAGCATGTTCAAAGAGGGGTAACTACTCCTTGTCTTGATGGGAAAAAGCTCATTTTCCTCATGAGACCCCCACTTTGATGCCCTGTTCAAGAGGATTGGGGCATTTTCATGACATGTTTATTTTTTCTCACCCTTAAGCACCTAACTCTGGTAAATATTTTATCCTTACAGCTGCCTCATTTTTAATCAGCTTTAAGTTCTATGTTGCTCTGGTGGTTTTTTGGGAGGGGGAAAAGGACTTTTCACTCCTGCAGAAACAATCAGAGTATTTTACAACACAACTTGACACAAAATATCACCAAGAAAGGTGTATTTTTATGCAAGTCCTGGCACTAACTACATTCCTTGCCGTCCACTCCAGCTTCTTATGGCATCCACACTCTGCCACATGGATCTCTAACTTGTCTTAGCAAGTGACATGTTCCCAGTGCTCAAGGGGAAAGAAGAGGCTTCTTTGCTAAGGAACTCACAGCAAAATTACCCTAAGGCTGGGCAGGAACCCCAAGAAAAAAGAAAGATTTTCCCCTCCCTCTCCAAATATTAAAAGCAGCATGAAGTTTAAATGATCACATTTGAACTCTATAGGTCAGTGTGGGACATTATTCATAAGCACCTTCTCCAGTACAGCCCACAAAGCCCAGGAAGGTCATTAATCCACCCTTGAAACACAAGAGGCTCCAAGTCTCCAACACCAAGAGCCACACACCTGGCCAGCCAGCACAACACAGGACTCCAACTGAAGAGGAGTGATCAATATTCCAAGAGATCAGAGCAGCACTTGAGTATTTCTATCTTTTTAAGCTCCTACCCTTCAAGTGTTTGAATTTTTTATACAATGCTATCGAGGAAAACCACAGGAAGGAACAAACCCATTTCATCAACCCACCACTCTTCAGAGAGTGCTCAGCTTGGAGCAGCATGATTGAACACCACAGCCTCAATGGGGAAGAACCAGAAAGATTCCAGATTCCTCTTACCTGCAAGGAGGGAACATGTGCTATCCTTTTGGGCACGATGGTGCTAGTGGTCTTTGAAGCCATCCCAGCTAAGGTGCAAGCCTTCAGAGAAAGGCTGGGTGCCTCAGAGTCATTGGAAGGTGTCACACTCTTGCCAGCAACAGTTGTCTTACTACTCACAAGGCCTGCAAGAAACAGAAAACATATTTAGGTAGAAATCCTACATTTCTAGGGCTTCAAGTTGCCACAAGATTTCAAGTTGCCAGAGTGAACCTACCATAAGAGGCCCATGCTGCAAGCTGGGATTTTTTTCCAAAGGGAGACAAATTGGGTAATTTTAGCACCTTCCAGGCAAGGATGAAGGAACCTTCTGCTAGGAAACGTCCCTCATTTCTGTTTGTTTTGGGGGAACTGAGTCAGCAGTGTGTAAAGTTGTGACCCTGTCAGCTCTGATGCACTAACTGCCCATCACGTCAGCTCTGAGTCCTTCCAACAACAAAGGGACACCAATGAGCTGTAATTAGTGCTTCCCTCCTGTTTGTGCCACCTCCAAAGGCTCCCATGGAAGAGGGAACAAGGAGCAAACACGCTCCAAAGAAGCAACAGGAAAAGAAGAGGCTGAAGGGAGGGCAGCTGTGTGAGGCAGTGGGGAAACAGGGCTGTAGGTCCAGCCTGTGGCTTTTCAGAACAGGATGGAACTTCTCAGGGGAAAGATCTTCCACTGGTCACTAGAAGCAAAGTTCCAACTCATGGCCAATGCTAAACATCTCCTGATAGTCTGCTCAGGAGAAATGTAAACAGAAGGCAGTGTCTTTTAACAGGAAGGGAGGACAGGACAGCGATGACAAATAACACTGCTGGCTTACTTTGTTTGGCTGCTGCAGAGAGGGCTGCATTTGGCACATGAGCAATCCTCTTCTTTTCTCCTGGCAAAGAAAGAGAGGCCTTCTGAACGGCCACAGCCAGCTGTGCTGCCTGCTGCTGAGCCAGCTGGATCCTCTGGTAACAGACCTCCTGAGCCGTGGGGGGACGGTAGGGCCGGACTACGGGCTTGTTGGGGACCTCTGCCTGCACAGACAAAAAGGTTTTAGAGCCAGCACCCTCACCCCCACCCTCTGGTTTCCATTCACCCGAGGAAAGGCTCCTTGCCTCGACCCCTCTCTGTGAGCAAATACAGGCTTTGGAGAGGAAATGATCCCCAAGTGTCTTCCTGAACCAAGTATTTAGTCACCCACTAAAAAAACCATGACATGGATGATTCGCCCTCTGGCACGTTCCTAAATTGGTGGGTGGTAGCTGAGCTGTTGGCTTAATGGCACCACATTCCCCAGAGAATCATGGAATGGTGAAGGGTGGAAGAGACCTTAAAGATCACCAAGTTCCAACCCCCATGGGCAGGGACACCTCCCACCAGCCCAGGTTGCTCCAAGCCCCATCCAACCTGCCCTTCAACACTGCCAGGGATGGGGCAGCCACAGCTTC
>NW_009953578.1:93706-105735 GCF_000747805.2 Chaetura pelagica | reverse complement strand
CCCTTCTCTGGACTCTCTCCAACAGGTCTGTATCTTTCTTGTGCTGAAGGCACCAGATCTGCACACAGTATTCCAGGTGAGGTCTCACCAGAGACCAGAGGGCCAGAATCCCCTCCCTGGCCCTGCTGGCCACACTTCTGTTGATGCAGCCCAGGCCACAACTGGCCTCTGGGCTCCAGCACTCACTGGTGGCTCATGTTGAGCTTCTCATCTCCTCCCACCCCCAAGTCCCTTTCCTTGGGGACTGCTCTTCAGCTATTCCAGCCATTCACTCCAGCTATCACCATGCTCAACCCCCTTCTGGACTCTGCCAATCCTCTCAGCTCTACAATCTTGCACTAGGAAATGAGCTCCCTGCTGCCTGTTCCTTTAGTTTATTGCCATGATAAAGTGATCAACTATTCCCCATTCCCCTTTGCTACACAGAGCTGAGCTTTCCAGCTCCTTTTCCCATGCTGAAAAAAAAAGTGCCATCTCCCCAGCAGCCCTGTTTCAAGTCTCTAGTTCCTGTAACCACTCCAAAGTCTCACATATCTGTATTTATAAGATTAGAGCATTACATAAACTGAGCTCTGCAATTGAAACAGGCTCTGCCCTTGCCTGTTTCTGGAGGCATTTCACTGCTTCAGCCCTTCCCGGCACAAACAAGTTACACGTGTTTTCTTTGATGTTCAAATTTAGGCTGCAGGAAAGGAGCCAGAAATTATGTCAGCAAAGAGAGAAGTCTTCTTGCAGCAGAAGTACAAGGGAAGATGCAGTGGTAAAATTTCCCTGCACTACTTAATAAGCTTGGAAATCTGAGAAACAGGCTTTTCCTCCCAAAATGTCTTCAGAGGAGGGTACGCTCGCACAGCCCATGTCTAACACAGCATTTCTGAGACTGCAAATTTGGGACAAGCTGCAACCTCCTGCATTCCAGGCCTCTGATGCTTCTGGATAATTACAGACCTTCAAGCAGGACAGGACACCCATTTTCTGCCTCACCTTCAATTCCTTTGGCCCACCATTTCCCCTAACAACTCAACTACAACTCAGCTCCCTCCCTTTTCTGCTTGCTCAGTCCTCGAGCTATAAATCACAAGCAAGACTGAGCAAATAATCGACTTGAGGGGACTCAGGAAAACCCAAGCCTCAGCTCTCTGAGTTGAAAAATAAAGCAGCACTTCAGATCTTACAGCACCTTGTGAACAGACCTGGAGGCAGCAGCAGCCCCGAGCCGAGCGCTGCAGGGAACGCACGTCCCGGTGCTCACAGCAGCTGCTGCTGCTGAGCACACCAGATCAGTTCTGTTTGCCCAAGCAGGGGCTGTGCTGGGGCTCACATCTTTGGAAAGCATTTTGGGATCAGCTGTCACATTAAAAAAACGTATTTAAAGATTTGTCCATGTCTAAAAGGCACCTGTTCACAATAAATATTTGAGTTAATGAATTTCCAACCCATTTGCTTCAGTCTCTTATCTCTTCACTTTGGAAGAAAGGGCCCTTATCAAAACACATGAACTGGCTGAAGATATGTAGTTAAATAAAACACATTGTATTGACCTCAGGGCTTCAGATTATTAAAAGCAAAGAAAGCTTTTCTAGGCAGAGAGGAAAGGAAGAACAATTAATTTGGACTACCCAGCTCAAATCAGTGCGTAAGTCTCCACTCTTATCCTGCTGGAACATAAAACTGACTAATCTGTGCTCAGCACCTGGAGGGAAACACATTAAACCCTCAGAGAAAACATGAATTAAAATCCCAGTGAGAAAGAAATTAAAAAATCAGAATGTCTCCCTTGTCTTTTTTTGTTTTCTATTCTTCTCTCTATTTAAACTATTTTCACAATGGGGAAAGAACAGGATCAAACAAGGCATCGTTGGTATCTTGGCTGATCCAGCACAAAGTAACAGTTTTAAACACCTTACAAAATTCCTACAGCTTTTAGGTCCACTAGACAAAGAAAATTACCATCAGGCTCAGACTGACCTTGTGTCCAGCTAATTTTTATCTAAGTGATTGAATGAAGCTGTAGTGTAGAAAAACCAACACCTTGAGCTACTGCAGGGAGCTACAAGGTGCAGGATCCATTTACTCCTCCACGGCTCAGCCTTGGTTTTATGAACATTTTGCAGGGTTTTGCTGCCATTTTGAAGAGATGCCTCATCAGGTGCTTCAGAAATCAGAAAGGGGAGAAAAGAAATCTGACAGAGATGGATTCCAGCCCAAACAACTTGTATGCCTGAACTTGGGACTGCATCGTTTTCCAGTGTCGTAGCAGGACAGAAAATCCTCACTTTAGACAATCTAAACTTTTGCTCCTAAAAGCTGCACTTACATTTCCTTGTTTGACAAGATGAGAGATCCTTCTTTTTTGGCCAGGAAACAAGGTAGTTAAATTATCTTCTGTCTTTTCATCATTTCCTTCCTCTTTAGATACCTGGAAAACATAAGATCAAGCTTCCAAAACTGAACAGACTTGAAGATCCCTCTCAATGAGGAGACCTGAACAGTCTCTTGTAGGGTTAACAGAAAGTCCTTGCAGGTGGCAGGTAAGAACAATGTTCAAGCAGCTGCTGAACTGCTAAAACAAACCTTCTTTTAAACCCAAGAGCCACCAGTGAAGCCAAGGAAGAGCAGCATTACAGCTCCCACCCAAGCAGTTGCTCCACGAGCCTGTGCGCTGGGCAGCACTGGCAGGATTCAGAACAGCACCCACCCACCCCGAGACACTGAGCACCCTTCTCCTGCCAGCCACTCCCAACCTCTCCTTTCATGGCATCCTTAAAATCCAGGGGGTTTGGGGTTTTTTTGGTAAGAACTTGGGAGCTGAGTCACTTCTGCCCCTGTGGAACACCCTGCCAGAGCAGGTCCTGAAAACCTGCTCGACACCAAATCCCAGTGTGTGTGTCCCACACACATTCTGGGACATGATTCTCTGCAGTTTTATCCACAGCCACATCTGCAGGAAGGCTGGGGTGACAAAGCCCCAGGTGACACTATTGTATGGCCAGGAGGAAGCACCAGCACCTCTTCAGCTAAAGCCACCTCTGAGCCAACATCTCAGACTTGCTCCCAGTGCCAGGGGGGCAGAAATCACTTCAAAACCTTCTCTGCATTTGACTGGACTGTTCGTTTCTAGAAAACACACTTCAAAAGTTGATTTTGCAGAACTCCAGCTGCTCTCCAGTCAATCTTGCTTTCAGTTTTCCAACACAGCCCCTGGCAAAGCTCTGAGCAGAGACCAGCTTGACAATCTCTTAGAAATTCAGCAGCAGAGATGAAGGCTGGATTTGGAGATGAGCTCAGGGGGAGTGTGTGTCCCTCCCCACCAGGACACTCTGGATCAGCACTTCCCACTGAATCACTTTGCTCTCTAGGAACTCAGCAAGTCTATTAATTCACTTCCATCCCTAATAACCTCCCCCACAAAGCCTTCCCTCCCTGCACAGCCCATACATACCTTCCCTCCAGACATGGCAATGTGGACTCCAACTCCAAAATTATTCCACAAACCTCCAAAAAAACCTCTCCATGACCCATCCCACCCACCAGAGAGGCAGAGGGGAAGCAGGAAGGTACTTACAAACACCCACCTCACCAGGAAGGCCCCCTCCACTGCAAAGCTTGTTCCTCCCTTTCCAAAACAGGGGGAAATTAGATTTTAGTGGAGGGCTAGAAAGTAAAAGCACGTGGAAAGGAAACACCCAGGGATGCTGACAACCACTCCACTCTGGAGTTAACTGTTTGCAGTCACTGGCAGCCCCTGGTTCAGCACTTTCTGAATTCAGCCCATCTGAATCATCCCCTGTTTGGAAAGCTCTCCATGGATTAATTTTCCCCACTGAGGGCTCTTCAGACTATTTTCACTCAAATCAAGCAATGTAAAGGAACAAAACAAAACAAAACAAATGAAGAGCTCGTTCCTAGCTGGGAATTACACTAAAGAAAAAAAACAAAACAAACAACAAACCAAAACTGAATTTTAAACCAGCAAAATCAAGTTATGCTTAACAGTTCAACAGACAATCATTGCACTCCACTGCTTTATGTAGTTTCTTCTACTAAGGCATTTTACACAAGTCTAAAAAAGGTCTTTACTTGTCAGCAACACCAACTTCTCTCTGAACAGATCAGGGACATTATTGCAACAGAGGGTTCAGCAAAAAGCTTTAATAGTCCAGCTATTCTTTTCAGCAGATGAGCTCTCCTCCCCACGCTGCAGATCCCAGCTCACTTTGTCCTCCACACACAGACAGTCGTGAATGGAAGAATGTTGTTCATGGCCACTTTACTCACCCAACTGACAACAGCCTGAAAACCAGCACCAATTTCTGAGGCCATTTTTAGGATAAAAGCCAACAAACAACCATAGCAGGAGAACTTGGCTTTCCACTGTGCAGTTGCAGGGTTCCTGCTGCACTCACCCTGCCCCTCTGTTGGATTCATAATCATGGAATCATAGAATCATAGAATGGTTAGGTTGGAATGGACCTTAAAGATCATCAGGATCCTATCTATCTATCTATATATTAACATAATAATGCAACATAATATTATAGTAATTCAAGAGGGAGTCTTGCTGTGCTTGAAGGGGCTGGAACTGGAACGCACTGGAAGCCCTGAGAGAGTCCCAGTTCCTCCATTATCTTTTGGACACAGGATGGCTGAAGCTACTCAGTAGTTCCTTGGATAAACATGTTCGTGTCCCCAGGCACACAAAGGGCACCCAATTTTGTCACTCCCAGGTAACACAGGTGACTCAGTGACCCCCACACCTCCACACCGCAGTCAGATGTGCCAGGTGTCAGGTTTGGGGGATTTTCTCCATGTTGCAAAATTTAGCACTTTTTCCTTTTTTAAAGCTCTTTCCAAACCAATTTCCTGAACATGTGCTTATCCCAACCAGAACTCCCAGGCCTGCTGGGCAGGACAGCAGGTCAAACCATCCTGCCCAAGTACCAGGCTCGAGGGCTCTGCTCTCACTACCCCGTTGAACATGGACATCAGTAGATGAAGGATGAATCTTGTCTGCTCCTCCTTCCCTGACCCTGCAGGATCACTGGCAGCACCTGCTTCCCAACCTGTTCCACTTCATAGAATCCTGACAGAATGGTTTGGGTGGGAAGGGACCTTCGAGATTATCTAGATCCAACTTTACCAACCGTGAACCCAACTCTACCAAGTTCAATGGTTAAACCATCTCCTCCAGCATCACATCCACACATCTCTTAAACACCTCCAGGGATGGTGATTCAACCACCTCCCTGGCAGCCTGGGCCAGGACCTGACAACCCTTTCCATGTTCCCAAGATCCAATCTCAACCTCCCCTGGCACAACCTGAGGCCATTTCCTCTGGTCCCATCCCTTGTTCCTGGGGAGCAGAGCCCAAACCCCCAGCTCCAACCTCCTCTCAGGCAGCTGCAGAGCCAGCAGGTCTCCCCTCAGCTCCTTGTCTCCAGGCTGAACCCCCAGCTCCCTCAGCTGCTCCTGCTCACACTTGTGCTCCAGCCCCTTCTGCAGCCCCACTGCCCTTCTCTGAACACACTCCAGCCCCTCCATGTCCTTCCTGTGCTGAGGGGCCCAGAACTGACTCCAGGATTCCAGGTGTGGCCTCACCAATGCCCAGCCCAGGGGGACAATCCCTCTCTTGCCCTCTTCAGATACTTGACATAAGCAACACCACTAAACTGAACCAGAATCCTTTCACATTTGGATGTGGGAGAACCAAGCAACCCCCAGCACCATTACCTGTTTCCCCAGCCTTCCCTTGTCTTCAGTTTTCACATCCGTAGACTCATTAAAAATCCTGAGACACTCTTCCATTGGATCTGACTCCAAGTCCAACTCTTTCTCCAGAATGGAATAATCAATGTCATCAGATGTTGTGGAGGAAGACGACGATGACTTGGACAATTTAGAGCGTTTCACTTTCTTTGTCCCTTCGTTTTCACTCTCAGAGTCTGACCCACAGTCACCCCCATCCGAGTCCGAGCTCACGTCGGGTAAGGTGGAGGGCAAAGGGCAACCTTTGTCATCATCATCCCCACTCTCATCACCAAACAGATCAACATGACTCAAACTCCTCTGCTTCCGACCCTTCTTTGGATTTCCCTTCTCTGTAGAACTGTTTTCTTTCTTTCTCTCCAGCGCTGGAGTCTTGGTCCCTTTCTCTTTGTTTTTATGACCAGAGGTTTCCTTACCATTCTTCAAATCAGCTGCTTTCAGCTTGGAGTCCTTCTTGCTGCTCCCCAGCTTCTCTGGGGAGCTTTTGCTGACACCCTCACTCTTGCTCTTCCCTGAACTACTGCTGGCAGACTTGGATTTTTCTTTCTTAAGCCCATCAACTTTCTCTGACTTTTGTTTTTCAGATTTCTTTACATTCCCATCCATTTTTACTTTGACACTTTTCTCTTTAGAGTTTTTCTCTTCATTCTTGGATTTCAATTTTTCTTCTTTCTTCACCATTTTGTCTTTTTCTGTACTTTTACTTTTTTCCTTCTTACCAACCTCACTGACACCGGGTGTTTTACTAACATCTGATTTCTTCCTTTTTGCTTTGTCTTTTGACTCTTTATTTTTATTTTCAATTTCCTGCTCATTTTTATCAGAACACAATTTTGCTGCTTTTGCATTCTTGTCTGAGAAGTTTTTGCCAAGATTCTTCTGTGAACTTGGAAGGTCCTCCATGCCATATAGAGCTGCTGATCCTTTGCTATCCTGGGAAGCAAAGTCATCCAGCTTGGTGCTCTGCTCTTTGTTGGAGAACCCATCACTGGATTCACTTTCAGAACCAGCTTTTGACTGTGAACTCACAGAAGTTGGCTTGTATTCTGCATCAGCCTCATCTTCAGAGGAAGAAAACCTGGCACACACTTCATAGTCATCAGCTACTTCACAGAGCTTCTTTCGTGATGGAGAGTAAGAGCCCTCATAACTGGGCACCCTGCCCCTTTTAGCCCCCTTGGGCTCCTTTGTTGTGGCTTTGCTCAAAAGCCTGGCTGAGTAATTTGAAAGTGGGTCATATTCCAAGTCTGTAGAAGGCTTTGAGTCATCAATCACATATTTATTATTAGTGACAGTGCCACCATATTTTTTATTCTGTACTACAGCCTTGGGAACGTATTCCAGGGAACTTCCTTTAGATTTGTAAGCATCCAAAGTGTATTTACTTGACTGGCTAGCAGCAGCTAGAGGAGTAGGGTTGTAGTCTGAGTTATTATTAAAGTTGTAGCTACCTGGACTATATTCTAAGGACATAAATGAATCATTTTGTGTCCCAGCAGCTGACACGGGCACATTCGAAAGGAGCGCGGAGGCCTCTGCAGCGCTGAGCTCCTTGGTGGTTTCCAGAAGCTCCTCATACTTTTTCTGCTCTCTCTCAACTTCGTTTTTGACTGCCTCAATGGCCTTGTTGACCAGCTCCAACTCCAAAATACCAGGTGTCACACCTGTAATGTCAGCCAGAGCACCATCCTCCTCCTCTTCCTCCTCCTCCAGCGAGGGCCTCGGGAGGTCTGGGTTGTAGGGATCATAACCTCGCTCTGCAACAGAGAGTGAAAAAGTTATTCAGGTAGGATTTTCTTTGGAGTAAAATGTCAAAAAAAGGTCTTTTTAAGGTCTGTTCTCATCAACACCCAATACTGAAAGACAGTACAAAAAGCCTTGTCACCACAGAGCAGATGTTTGGTACCAAAAGCCACCAGTGATGCTCTCTGGCCTGCAGCAGACATGTGGCTAGACTAGATTTTATCAACTACTCTCAGGTCTTAAGAACTAATGATCTATTAACAAAGTGCATTTATTACTCATGGAAAAGCTCTATAAATTAAGCATTCTTCAGGGCACTAAAGAATAATCACTGTATTAGGACCAAGAGGAGCTGAGTACGTGAAGAATGATCTGCTTCATTCAATGAAGTTAGAAAGGGAGGAAGAGGATTCCCAGATGAAACCCATGGATTAGGTTCTCATTTATTAATTCCAAAGCCTCCTGAAAGTCTTTAATATTCCTCGTGGCAGCTCCAGGAAAACCAGTCTGATTTGGACTGACAAACTGCTGCTATGAAAGAAAAACTACAGCTCCAAAGGCAACACAACCCCACTTGACAGAAGAACCACCAAGAGAGGAGCACCAAACATCCAGGAACTCCAACCTGACGTTCCTCTTTTCATACAAATCAGAGACTCACAGACTGGTTTGGGTTGGAAGAGACCCTAAAGACCATCTAGTTCCAAATCCTTGGACAGGCTGGACGGGACTTGGAGCAACCTGGTCTGGTGGGAGGTGTCCCTGCCCATGTAGGGGGTTGGGACTGGATGATCTTTAAGGTCCCTTCCAACCCAAACCAGTCTGTGGTTCTCTGAAGACACTGCTGTGCCTCCAAGAGTGTCCCCTCTGTATGATATGATGTATATTGAAGGTTCCTTCCAATCCAAACCAGTCTGGGATTCTATATCCAGAGCTTAGTCAGAAAAAGAAACCACAAAGAAATGCAGGGAACAAAGAAAAATCAGGAACAAATCTAGATGCAAACCACACCATCATCAAGGATTGTATAAACAGATGAACAAAATAATGAGGTACAAATATTAGCCCCACAACTGCTGAAGAACAGACAGCCCTGCATACCCACCACCTCATTTCTCACCACACCAGCTCTGTGGTGGTAGAGAAGACCAGTGCAGTGAAGCCTGGAGGAATCAGCTACTACCCTCTAACTTAAGAGGGAGACCTTGACATTCAGTACTAGCATCATTAGGGGAACAGCTGCAAGTCTGGTTGTTTGTGCAGAGATAAGTATTTGGTGGCCTATAAAGAGAGATGAGAAACAAGAGTCTGGACCTAAAGACTTGCAAAAATAGACCAAAACAAACCACCAGAAAAACCAAACCCAAACTACAAAGTAGACATCTTGTCCAACAGTAAAGCAGAAGATTTTCAATCAGGATGCAGGGAGAATAGAAGACAACCTAAACACAGACCTGGGGTCTGATTCCCTGCTGCACATCTCCAGTATAAAACTAATCTGCACATTTTCTTTCAATGGAATGAGCAAATGTAAAAATACAGTCTGACCTCTGAGGATGCCAGCAGGCCTTGAGACGTGGCCATGAAAGAGCTCTTCTGTAGGCAGGTGGGAGGCCTGGTGGATCACCCAGGAGATGCTGATCAGAGCCTGCTTCTCCATGAAAGACCCTTGTGTAAGTGGGCTCCATGGTACCCACCAGGACTGTCACCTTAGGCCAGGATGTACTTGAACATAACGTAGTGGAAAGAGAAGCAGAAAGGGATTTTATCTATGGATGGATGGAGAGATGCATGGATGGAGAGATAGAATCCTTTTATATATACATATATATATATATAATCTACACACACACACATATGTGGAGAGACACACACAAAAGTCCCCAAAGTCAGAGAAACTAACAATGCTGTCTGCAATCAGGCCACCTTTTCAGATGCCTAATTAAACTCCAAAGAAGCCAGGAGATGAAAGGATCTCTGGGCAACTGAGTCCTGTGCCAGGCAGGCACCCAGCTACACCCACTCGCCCTTCTCACCACCTGGGTACAAGATTCCAAGAAGTCATCATCAGGTTTTGCATTTATTCCTCTCCTTTTCAGGATTAACAGGAATACCCACGGGGTAAAGAACTATACAGGGTTTGATGTTCTGGTCCACAAGATGTACTTCCGCTGAAGGAAAATGAAGAAGTGAGAAGCACCAGGCAGTGAAATAACTCTTTTTGGAGGGATGTAAAATGGAAAGTCCTTTGAGAATCATGAGATAATGAGACTTGAGATGACAGCTCCCTGTAGGACCGTGAACCAAACTGCTACCAGGACACTCTTTAAAATGCAAACTATTTTAATAAATGAACGTGCCTCAGACATATGAAATGGTCCTTCTGAGACACAAAAAGGTGATATTCACACCAGCACTGTACAAAATAAGTCATTAATAATTCACATAGGGCCTCAGCAAACAATTTATTTCCCCCAGAACAACTTCAGAGTGTATCAATACAACCAGCACTTAGATCAGGCATTTTGGGGCAGGTAGAGGGAAAACAAGGTTCTTTTTTTTAAAAAAAAAAAAGCAAATCAAACAACTAAGCTGATTGTTTTTTTCCTGGTTAAAGTCATGTTGGCTCTGGGGAACGAGGCCTCTCATTACAGAGCTCTCCAAGCTACCAACTCCACGCTGAACACAGGTCTTTCTAGTTTGTGCAACAGGCAGAGGGAAGTAAACAAAGGGTGACGTTACACGGATAATGGGGAGACAAGGTCACCTGCTGGATGTCCAAACTTACTTTACAGTGAATCATTCTGGAGAAAAAGATGTCTTTTTTTTCCACTCATCCTACCAGAACACATACTTCAGATGCTTTAAAGATACAAAAGCTCAAATGGGTGATGAGGACTGGTGGGTGTAAACGTGCAGGTTGTGAAAAAGGAGCCAAGCTCCTGGATGCACGTGGGACATGGGTGGTAACCACCTTCCTTCCAGAGGTGACAGAGTCATTAAGCAGCTGCTGCTAAACAAAAGGAGTCCAGAGGAGCCCACAAAGATGATCAAAGGGCTGGAGCAGCTCTGCTCTGGAGACAGGCCTCCAGACACACAGCACCTCATATATCAAGGTTCTGCACCTGGGACAGGGCAATCTCAAACACAAATACAGGTTAGGGTGGAGACTGGATAGGAAAAAGCCCTGAGGAGAAGGACTTGGGGTTGATGGTGGATGAGAAGCTCAAGATGAGCTGGCATCATGTGCTGGAAACCAGAAACCAACTGTTTCCTGGGCTGAGTGACCAGCAGGGCCAGGGAGGGGATTGTCCCCCTCTGCTCTGCTCTGGTGAGACCCCACCTGGAGAACTGGGGCCACTTCTGGAGCCCCCAACATAAGGACATGGAGCTCCTGGAGCAAGTCCAGAGGAGACCATGGAGATGATCCTAGGGCTGGAGCAGCTCTGCTCTGGAGACAGGCTGGGAGAGTTGGGGTGTTCAGCCTGGAGAAGAGAAGGCACCAGAGAGACCTTAGAGCAGCTTCCAGGGCCTGAAGGGGCTCCAGGAAAGCTGGGGAGGGACTTGGGACAAGGGCAGGGAGGGAGAGGACAAGGGGGAATGGTTTTAAACTGGAAGAGGGGAGATTTAGGTTAGATACTAGGAAGAAATTGAGTGTGTGGGTGGTGAGACACTGGCCCAGGTTGCCCAGGGAAGCTGTGGCTGCCCCATCCCTGGGGGTGTTGAAGGGCAGGTTGGATGGGGCTTGGAGCAACCTGGGCTGGTGGGAGGTGTCTCAAAGTGAAGAATTTCCTCCTCATGTCTCACCTCAATCTCCCTCTGCCAGTTTCCATCCACCCCCCCTTGTCCTCTCCCTCCCTGCCCTTGTCCCAAGTCCCTCCCCAGCTTTCCTGGAGCCCTTTCAGGCACTGGAAGCTGCTCTAAGGTCTAATGGTCCAAAGGTCCATTTATTAGGAGATGGGGAAGGCAAAAGCTGTGGGGAAACCTCTTTGGAGGAGAGGAGAAGAAAAAAAAAAGAAGGGCAGTTTTCTTTGAACGTCATCAGAGCAGCTTTGTTAGCTGAACAGCTTGTCTGTGTTTGCAGTGGCAGTGCTTAGCAAATGAACAACCTCTGTGATTACAGAAAAATTAGCACCACTGGAAAATTATTTTAAGCTTTTCATTTAATGCCTCATGGGAGGGACGGTGGTTGCTCAAGAACAAAATGTTTCAAAAAGGCTTCAGCAGCAGTTTTGCTGCTTCTCAGAACCAAACAGCACAAAAGACATGGCAGGTGTTGAGGGGCAGATATTTGTGGGTCCCCTGAGTCAATTTCCAACAATTAATTTAACAATAATATCCAACCATTTGGAAATAATTAACACTGAGATTTTAAAATAGTACAAATCAAATAATTATCCAGAATAAATGGGGTAGGAGGGCAGGTAAGAGAAGGAGTTAAGAGAAATGTTTCTTCAACTTTAAAAGTATCATCACAATCATTGAATGGTTCAGGTTGGAAGGGACCTTAAAGATCATC